>NW_027266173.1:0-88264 GCF_036785885.1 Coffea arabica
AAAGAGAGAGAGGGCACGAAAGCTTGAGAGGTAAAGGGGGAGAAAATTTTTTTATCCAACCTAGCTTCAATTTTGATTGGATTTTGAGGGACAAGGAAGGAGATAACTTGGGGTTTTCCATAAACCTTGGTTTAAGCTTGGAAAGGAGAAGATTTGGTGGATTGAATTGTCATCTTGGTTGGAAAGCAAAAGAGGTAAAATGCTAGATTAACCTTCCTTGTTTACTTTATGTTGAAAATAAGCTTGATTGTTGGATTAAATGCAAGATTTGTGGTGAATCTTGGAAGTTTCTTTAGTTGATGATTCTTGTACTTCATATTTGAGTTGAGGGTTTGGATTATATATAGGGTTATGGTTGGTTCTTGTTGAGATTTTGGCTTTGTATATATCTAATGTTATGTTGGTAATGAAACCTTATGGATTTGTTAGAGCAGGTTTGGTTGAAAAATTGGGAAATTAGTTGCAGGAATGTTCGAAAACCAATGGGAGAAATTGATGTTTTGCTGGCCGAAAATTTAGGGTTGGAATTGCAGCCTTGATTTCTAAATTTTCATGATGATTTTAAGCTCAATTTTGCTCAAAATACTCTATAATACTTTAAGCTATAAGTATGAGTTAGATTTGAACCAAAATCATGAGTTTGAAGTGGTAAGGACACCATTTCTTTTACTGTTTTTCATGGCTGGTATTCTGTTCAAAGCTGACAGAGAGATAGAGAGCGACTTTATATAACTTTGTCCTTGGTTTTGTATGGTGAACTTGGCGTATTAATGCCCTAAAGACATGATTAGGCAGTAAACCTGGTATGTGTAGTGAATTGGAGTGGAAAATGAAAGGTTTTTAAAAGGTGAAAACCTTACTTTTACATGTTTCAAGTTTCAAGAAAATAAATTTCCAACCTAGGAAAAAAATTAATTTGGACAGTTTTAAAACTCAATTTGATGGATGAAAAATGAGAAAATTTTTGCACTACCATTTGCTTAAATCATTGACCTAACATATACATGGATGTTTCCCTTGAGTTGAGCTAGAAATCATGCGAGTTGGGGGGGAGATTACTTAGTTGGTTTGGAAGTAGTTCCTTTAAATATCGTGGCTTGGAGTAGTGAATCTTAATGCACTCCATATACTTTATTTCTAGGGCTTGAAAGTGAAGCTGAAATTGTTCTCGAGGCGAACACTTAAGCTTTGTTGTCATGGTTAGTATTCTACCTGCATGTTCCATGCTCATTGTTGCTAGAAATTGCTAGACAGTTGATTTGTCATTTCTTAGGCGAGTGTATACTTTAATCGCATTTGACCTAGACTCGACTAAACTTTGGATATCTCGTTCATGCATGCACAAGTAACTTGATTTTATATGTATCCTGTATCTTGACTTGAAATACTTGAAAACGTGACATGCTGAACTTACTTGTGACTTGACAAGGGCTAGGCGAGTTGTGTCCTCATGTGCACTCGACTTTCATGAACATGTAATACTTGATCTTGGAGTGCGGACTTGTATGGACATGTGCATGATTGTAGACCGATTGTATATCTTCTTGCAGCAGTTGAATTAGGTTCTTGGACCCTTATCCCAGACGTCGGTTTAGTGGAAACTCGGGTTACTCATGTGTATGCGTGAATGTAGGTCGGTAACGGCTAAACTGAGCTCTTGTTGGACCTCTTGCTTGAGACTAGCCTTAGAGCGGTAGGGTAAGTTGGGCAACCTTGGGTAAAGGACGAAATTCCTAACCTGTTTACTCGTGACTTGAATATACGACTTGAACTTGTGACATACCTGAATACGGAGCGCTAGGTGACAGCTAACATCTCCATTCATTACCCTGCGTGAGCGTTCGGTCATAGCCAACGACTCCACTTGTGAATACTTGGATACTTGGGGCTTTAAGCCCAAATCTTGAATACCTGAATACTCGGGGCCCAGATCATGAATTCTTGAATACTTGGGGCTATAAGCCCAACCCATGGCTAGTTGGTCGAATTGAGCCGACAAGGGCTTGGTCGAGGAGATTGATGAACCTTGGTACTTGATTGGCGTTCGGGCCCGATAGGGGGATGATCAGTGGACAAAGATTGACGTTTATTGGTGATCTACGGATATTATAATTCCATGGTTGACGGTGAGTCAACAAACCCTGGACCAAGCTACCATGGTACCTGCTCTTCAGAGCAGACTATATCCTTTAATAGAATGTGTTCTTTATCGTACACTAATGCATGGTCTATCTGGTTACCTACTTTACTATATATTATGTCCTAATCTATTCAGGTTTGACTTAATTGTATCATGCCTGCTTGTGTACTTGCCTGCATTGTTGGAACCTCACTGGGCTTCTAGCTCTTTCCATGAATTTGTTTCCTTACAGGGGTAAGAACATGAGAATGGAAATTGGAGAAGGCATAGTCTAAGTATTGTTAGTTGCTCGTGTAGGCACTCCTTAGCTCTCTAGCAGGCTTGTTTGGTTTTATTTTGTAGGTTTAACTCCTCCTCGGCTGTATTTAAAGATTGTATGGGCAGTTGATGTCCAACGATTGTATATATCTAAGGTTGTAATTGATGTAGCTCTTTATTGTTGAGGTTGTCACTTTCAACTTCAACTCCTTTGTTCCCTCCCAAAAGAAAATGAAACTCACCCACACTCCCTCGTACACAAATCTCATGA
Source organism: Coffea arabica (assembly GCF_036785885.1). Classification (NCBI taxonomy): domain Eukaryota; kingdom Viridiplantae; phylum Streptophyta; class Magnoliopsida; order Gentianales; family Rubiaceae; genus Coffea; species Coffea arabica. The sequence goes on from NW_027266173.1 coordinate 2,670, forward strand.
CATAATTCGAGTTCATACAGAGGGAAGAATAAGAAAAACAAAAACAAAAAAGGTGCAAAAAAAAAAAAACAAGCACGTCAAGACCTTTCAAAACTCTGCTTCCTACCATGAAAATCAGCTATTATGTCTTGACATTGCTGACTATTCGTTTTCCTCACATGCAAAATGCAGACAAGTCGTCTTTCAAATAGAACTTTCAGCTAGGCATTCTATCAAACAACAAATGGGCATGAAAAAATTCACCGATTCTCTGCTTAATTGAAGTTATAACTAGCCCCAAAATTGTCAGAAACACGAGAGATTTCAGTTCAATCCACTCATAAAGCATGTACATTCCAAAATCGTGTATAATCAACAGAAACATTGTAATGAACAAATTCACAAAACACATGCTTTGAGAGCTTCAAGCGTTTGTGCTTGAAGAGAAACTGAAATTTAAAGGAAAAGGATAGCTTACAACGTTCTCTCGGTGAAGATTCGCTGGTGATGGTGGTGGATTCCGGTGAGCGATGGCAGCTCCGTCTTCTCCTCTATTCCTCGGTTTTCTTCTGCTACTACTGGCTTCTCTTTTTTCTTAATTTTTTTTCGCCCAAGCTCTTCCTCCTCCGTAGCTTCTTTTTCTTCCTCCTTGTTCTTATTTTTTAGATTTTTCCCTCTCTTGTTTCCCTTTATCTCTCTGTATTCTTCCCCTACCTCTCTTGCTCTCTCTCGCTTCGTTTAACCCCCGAAGCTCTCTCCCAATTTTTCCAAGCTCCCCCTCTTTCTTTCCCTGTTCTTCAGCCCTCCTGTTTTCTCTTCCGTATCCTTTTCTCTAGTTTCCTACCCTCACACTCAGCCCCACTGTTTTCTCTTCATCCGCTGTGCCTCTTTTTCTTCCTTGCTTCATGTCCCCCCTTTTTCTTGCCCCCATTCTTCCGCTCTCGTTTCTTTTTTTTTTCCAGCCAGCCTCCTTTTTTCTTTTCTTCTCTCAAACCCCGTAGCCTTCCCCCCTAGTTTTTCCAGATTTTTCCCAAAGCTCCACTTGTCTTACCACATACTCCCCCTTGTATCCAATGTATGGTGTCTTCGCACTGCTATTTTAATTGCCTGGTTGCTTGGAACCTCACTGGGCTTCTAACTCATTCATGTAATTTGTTTAACAACCCTCGACTGTATTTAGAGATTGTATGGGGCAGTTGATGTACAACGATTGTATATATCTAAGGCTGTAAATTGTTATTGCCTTCATTGTTGAGGTTAATATTTGATAAATTTCATAGTACGTGGAATGAGTCCTGACAAGAGTTGGGTATGCGGTCCACCAAACCCCTTGGGTACGTCCTTGGGGGAAGTGGGGCTATCAAAGGTGAGGAGCAAGAAACATCAAGAACTCAACTTCGCATTTTACATTTTAGATGATTTTGATTCATTATGAAGTGTTAGATTGCATGTTTCGATTATTTTAAACTTGTTTGAGACTTTATATCATGTGAAACAATGATCAGAGTCATATTCTGTAGAAGTTGGGAATTGGAACATACAATGAAAAAGTGCAGAAATCTACACTTTAACAAAAAATACAGAGATCCATGAGGCAAACCACGAGGCTACATCACAGATTGTATAGGAGTATTTATTAAAAAAAAAATGTTTGTTTCCTCATTTTCATTTACTTGATTTTTATTAAACGAAACTCCTATGTTTCGAACCCTAGTTGATTTCAAACTCTTAAATGATATTTTATCGTAAATTTAGACTCCAACCAAGGATTTGCACCTGAGCGTGATCTTGAAAAGCACTAAGTCTTTGGTGAGTGATTCCAAGTGCATGATTGAACTTTATACTTGATTGAAATGCTTTACTAATGTGATCAGACAATATTTGATTTGTTTGGTCGGGCAAGGGTATACTTTATTGCACTTGCCCTAATGTGATATTTTTATCGTTCATTGATTGCAATTGACTTGATATACATGTATATGACTTGAATACTGCCTGGAATTCCAGAAATCCTATGGCTAGTTAATCGAGTCGAGCCGACAATGAGCCTGGTCGATTAGATAATGAACCCTGGGTCTTCTGTTATTTGTCGAGTAGAGTGTTATTTTCTCGACTAATCGGTATACCTCGAGTATTACCACCAGTGTTTATCTTCAGTAAGTTCAGGTCCCGTAAGGGGTTTGATTGGTGGACGGAGATTGGAGTTAAGTGGTGTGTTACTTGGACTTGTTATTTTACTTGAAAGTTGATGGAGTGTCACTACCTATTTGGTTAAGTTATGGCGGAGCTAGTTTGCAAAGCAGCTGTATCCTTTTACTTGAAATGTTGAATACTTAATGACTGGCAATGCGAAGTGCTATTGCTCATTTTCTTGACTTTTAATGCTCGCTACTCTAATGTTTGCACTTTTTAATTAGTTGGTTAACTTGCTATTTGGGTCTGCCTGATGTTTTGAAACCTCACTGAACATTAGCTCACCCTATTAGTTTTTGTTTTCCTTATAGGGGGTAGGAGCAATGGCGTGAGACTGGTACTGTGAGGACTCATTTTTTATTCTGAAAATAGTCATTTTTTATAATTATTTACCCTAGAGTTAGTTAATTATATTATCGTTGCATGAATTGCTCTTAAATTTCACTTAATAGCATGCGAGTCAGAAGTTCGCGTAAATCGTGCCGGAACGATTAAGTGGGGGATTTGATAAATTTATATTAGACTAGTGAGAGTGGAGTAATTACAGTGTTAAATGAATTACATTGGAGGATTAGTGCACTAGTCCAACAAACAAGAAGAGAAAAGTGGTAGTACGAAACACTATTTCGACAACTATTCAACGTTGACTTTGGCAAGTCTTTTAGCTACTTTTTCCCTCCAATCTTCCAAGACAAGCTTCACACACAATCACTCATCTCTCTCTTCCTCTCTCTTGGCTGACTCAAGCAAAGGAAAAAGGAGGAAGAAAACTCAACTCTTTTGGTTCCATTTCACTTGCAAATCTTCATCCAACTTCCACACCTCTTGGAAATCAACTCTAGCTCGAAGAAAAGGCAACATCTTGTGGAGTTTTTGGTGGAAAAATCTGATTTCATCTAGGGTTTAGGAGGTAACCTTCATCTCCTTTAATCCTTCCAGTTATTCAAAGATTAGTGGTTAGTTTTCATGGGTTTACAACCCTAAGCAAGAAACTAGGTTAGAGGACTTGAGGGAAACCATTTACCTTGCTTTAATCCCTAGGCTAGCAGTCTTGAGGAGGCTTGTGGGTAGGCTGACTTGAGGCTATGGTTGTTTGGTTAATGTTTTTTATGTGATATATAGATTGATTATGGTTAGAAAGTGGAGAGAAAACAAAGGAAAACTTGGAAAGGAAGCTGGCCAAAAATTCTGTCCATGTTGTCCTGTCTTTATTTCAAAAATTTGATGATTGGTTGGCTGTGAAATTGATAGATATATGTTCTATATTGTGTGTACAAGGAGCCTTTCAAAAATTGTTTCATTTGGTTGCATAAAACTTGAGTTTTGGCAAGATTCAAATCTGGAAAACGTATAGCAGGGTTCTCAGATAGTGCTTCTTCATTCGAACGTAACTCTCTGTACAAAAGTCAAAATTCAGTGCTGTTTATGGCATTCAAAACAAGACATTCATAGCTTTCCAACGGCATAAAAATCCCCTACTAGTTCGTTTTGAGTGATCCGTAGCGAGTCGGCAAAGTCGGCTGTTCTATTTTGACTGGTTGTTTGAATGAAACCGGGAAGCTGCATTTTGTGGCTCAATTTTGTCTCACTTGTGAAAGGGTTTTCAAAATGATGTCTTCTGATAAACTGTAGAATTTTCAACCTAGTTTCCAACTTCATCAACCATTATCAATTTGGAGTTGTATAGAAGTTAGATATGGCTTGATTTCGAAAACGCGACAAAACTGGGAAACCGGAAACTTTTCCCTTTCTTGCTGACCCGAATGGTAAAATCTGTTTTGGGATGTTATATTTCAAAAATTTTAGTGTCATTTAACCATCAATTGCTTATTAAATGTTTTTGGAATCTTGGTTTCAAAAATGGAATGAATTGGGGCTGATTTCGTTTGAACAAAATGTTTGAAAAAGGAAAGAAAAATAGGATGGCAGATTAGCTTTGGAACATTTCACAAACTTTGATCATTTTGTTAGCTGCCTTCCTGTGCAAATTTTTATCTAAATTTTGATAGAGGTAGTCTATATATGGAGGTTTAAGTGTACCAAATTTGGCATAATTTCAATACCATTTCGATATCCAAAGATTGCTCTTCAAATCTGGAAATTCACTGTTCAAGTAGTGAAAATGAACCGACTTTAAACTGTTATATCTTGTTGCTCAAAAACTCTGAATTTAGTTTTGTTTATTGTGTTTTAAAACTTTGTTTGGAACTCTTATTGTTTTACAAATTTCAAAGGCTGATTCACTTCTTGTAAATTTGTCCGAATTTCCAAACATCGCCGAAAAACCAAGACTGGTTCTATCTTGCTTTCTTGAATCAGCAACTTTGAACTGAAATATGAATGCTTTCCACTTTGAATTTTTGAAAAGTGTCTTCTGAGAACTTTTAGTACTTCGAACCCTATTTTCCGAAGGTATAAAGTTTTTCATTTTTAGACATGCCAAACTCAAGATATGATTTTCCAAAGATCATCATGCAAAATGGAAAATTTTCAATTCTTAAGAAATGAGTTTTTGAGAACTTGTCACTTTCCTCTTGATATCGATAGACCGTTTTAAACTCTATTTCATGGAAGAGGCAAGTCTCTCTTGGGACTTTAAAAATCCTCACTTTTGAACCTCGATTTTCGAGAGATTTAAGTTCTCTTTTAAGACATTGTTTTAGTTCTAAACAAGTGTACACTCTTCCTTGGTTGATGCATGGTTGTAAGTGATAGTTAATCATTATTTCTTCAGGCGCTCAAGAGGATATTCAAGTGAATCTCAGAGCGAATGCCTAAAAGCTTATTTGCTCACTTACTCACTTTTGACTTGGTGAGTGTCAAGTGCATGTATTGCTATTAAGTACGTGAAATGCTTCTTGTCAACTATGGTGAATTGGAATTGTTGAGATGAGTGTGTATTTTGTGACGCCCTGAAAAAAAAATGAGTTTGAGAACCCGGAAATTTTCTAATTTTCTAGGTTTATTTTTTTTTAAATCGCCCGCCTTTTCTACATTTTCTTGATTAGAAAAATTCCCCAGATAAAGTTTATGAGCAAAGATAGTTTTAAAATGATTTTTCTAGTATCGGTTAGTTTTTGAGAAATTAAGAGCGTATACCGGACGTGGGACCCGCAAGTGCGGTAAATGCATTATATTTTTGACAACTTGTTGGAATGTTGTATTAAGTGATATTATTTTACAAAGTGTTAAGATATTTGTATTGGAGAGACAAAAAGATAAGTTTTAAACCAAAAAGGTGACATGTGTCACCTTCTTATTCAAAGTTGGACTTTGACTAATTTGCATCACCTTTACTAAACCTCAAAAATTGACCAATTTCTCTCCATTTTATGCTTGTCTTGGCCGAACCTCTTGGAGCAAAAATACAAGAAGAAAGCCTTCAACTCCAACTCCATTTCTTGCTCAATCTTGTGAATCAACCGTTAAACTTTCAAATTCCTCCACAAAAGTCACTTGTTTAGGAAGATTGAAGGTAGTGGTGGAGTGATTAGAGAAGGCAAAGGACTAAGCCATCAACTTTCTTGATATTTCAAGGTTCATGTCTAGCAATCCTTTCTTTGTTCTTGATTATGCTAAATTAGTGACTTGTGATGGCTAAAGAGATGGTTTGATGGATTATATCTTGAGTTGTGGTTGACTTGGTGAAGTTTTATAATTTTTGGGGATTTTTCTGTTTTAATATGAACATGGTTGTGTGGTTATATATGATGATTGGAAATGATGTTTAAGGACTCTATGAGGTGGAAAAAGTGGTCAATTGCAATCAATTTCTGTTTTGGAAGAAATTTCAGAAAATTAGGTTTTGTGAAGGAACATTCTGCCCGAATTTTTAGCTCCTAGTTAGAGGCCGAATTGGCCTTGGTTTAAAACATGAAAGTTGTAGGGAATGACAGTTTAGAGGTGCCTACAAAATTTCAGGTCAATCGGAGTAGTGTAGAATGAGAAAAGTCGAAATTACTATTGCTGTTCTGGTTTTACCCGAATGTAAGAATTGCGCCTGTAATTGGTTGTTTTGGCTGGAATTGCTTTCGAATTGATTGTTGAGGCCTTCTGATAAAATTTAGCCCTGTTTCTTAGCTTTCAGCTGGTTTTGGAATTTCTGGATTTGGACTTGGATAGCCTGATTTATGATGTTTCCGCTAGAATGCGATCTGTGAATCTGTTTTTCCGGTTCTGGTGTAGTTTCTTGCATTTTTGACCTTGTTACACTCGAAACTGGGTTGAGTGACCGTCTGTAATATTGTAGCCCTATCTCTTAATTTCGAAATGGTGTATCTTGCACCTTCATCCGACAATCGTAGTGCCTTTGGTGCCATTACCGGAAAAGGATGTCAAAAACTATTTTTCTGGTTTTGAGCTTAACTTTCATTTCCGGACTTTTCCCTAGCTTGACTTGTACTAGTACTACTTGGAGCTTGCTGAATGGCTATTGGATGAACTTATTTGTGTGACTTTGGGACTGGCTGAGGAAATAATGAAGCCTTGACGGCTGGAAAAGTAAGCAAATTTAGTGGAAGTGCTGTCCGAACTTTGAAAGGACTTGATTGCATTGAGTTTGTGATTTAAGACTTGGATTTTAGCAAGGCAATGATATTTGATGGATGATTTCTGAGCCATGGAGGTGAGTGACCGTAAACTATTTCCAAAGTACTTGTGAAATGCTTCTTGCATTATTTATTCGATTGCATATCATGCGTGCTTGCATGTGGATTCATGACATGATTTGGCTTCAATAAGTTCTGGGAAAGTCTAGTGCTGGACACCAACGTCTCCACCTTGTTTATGGTTCATGTTCATGTTTATTTGGAGCTCAAAAAGGGGCTCCCTCTCAATGTTAATGTTAAATGATCTATTTGAGCGTTGGGTGTTCAAGTGCAATGATTTCACCGGCTCATGAGAGCAATAAACGTACATTTGATCTCTGAATCATGACATCATCGAAATGATCGAAATGCATTATTGTGAAATATATTTGATTTCTGATTGTACTGGTTACTCGCTGAGCTTTTAGCTCACCCCAAAACTATTTTTTCCCCTCCACAGGGCTCAAGGCAAAGGAAGGCTTGTTGTGATTTTATTGTTGTGGAATTCCTCTTGTATAAGAATTGGGATCATGGATCAGAGTGGCGCAGTGGAAGCGTGGACACTTCGCTTTTGATATGTAAATGTTGGAACATTTGAGTTATATTTGAGATTTATATTATAATTCATTTGAGAACTGTAGTGAGCGACTGAGTCCCGGCGAGAGTTGGGCAGGCGGCCCGCCGAACCCTTTGGTTCGCCTTAGGGCGAGGTGGGGCCGTCACATATTTTATCGCACTCGTTCTCTTTTAAATGAAATTATAATAGAATTTTGCTATGTGAATTGATAATCGACTTGTGTGAAGTGTTGCTATTGTGAATCGTATTTGTAATCATCAATTGGAGCATTGTTTCGTCGACCATACTTAATTATGGAGGACACCCAAACTAGGCTAACCTTGTGACTCGAGCCGGCATGGGTTTGGTCGAGAAGCTTGGTGAACATGAGAAATTTGTAAAGCTTGATCTATTTGAGAGATCTCACTTGGCATACTCGAGTAGTATCGCCTTTCTAAATGATGAGCGGGCCCGGAACAGGGGGTGTAACTGTGAACGGGATTCGAGAAGTAAGTGGTGTTCGCGAGAGTTGGGCAGGCTATCCGCCGAACCCTTTCGTTCGCCCTAAGGGGAGGTGGGACTATCACATTCCCACATTTGGATTACCCATCTTACCTTCCTCGAATCTCGCCTTTGGTGTAGGAGCATTTGGCGAAGGCCGAGAGCCATTCCGTGGTTGGAATGGCTGGTTGGTAGAGTAGGCAGTATTGCCGAAAGTGGTTCGAGTATTACCCCTCCTCTTGAGCCTTTGCTCGACCTTAATGGCCTTATCAACAAGCTCATGCAACTCCACATAATGTTAAAGTTCCACTCGTTCAGCAATTTCGGGTCTCAACCCGTTCAGGAATCTCGCTATGGTGGCTTCGCGATCCTCTTGTACATCCGCTCTAAGCATCAGGATCTCCATCTCCTTATGGTATTCATTCACACTCCAATTGCCCTGGACTAAGGTTTGTAATCAATGGTACAAATCCCTAGTGTAATGTCTAGGTACAAAGCAAGAGCGCATCATGGCTCGAAGCTCGGGCCATGGAATGAGATCAGGTAGCCCATTTCTCCTTCTAGACTTCTTGATTTGGTCCCACCAAACCACCGCGTACTCAGTGAATTCCATGGTTGCAACTACACCTTTTGCTCCTCAGTGTAGTTTTGGCAAGCGAAGAGCATTTCAATCTTGGATAACCATTCGAGAAAGGTCTCGGGATCGGACCGTCCTTTGAATTCAGGGATTTTCATTTTGATCCCCTTAAATACATCGGCAGGTCCAGTTGGGTTCCGTTGCCTTGGCCGAGTGCGAGGTTCCTCGTCGTCATCATCATTGTTGGAACCATCGGATTCTTCCACGTCTCTTCGCCTTCGTGTGGACATAGAAGTTTTTGGTGTTCCAGACGCTCAGAGTTGCAGCAACTCATCTTGAATGGGTTCTAGCATGTGTTGGACACGCCTCTCCATTTGCTCCATCATGTGTTCAAAGTCCATGGGACGGGATACTCCTTCGTTGCCACTAGACATGGAGTCTCAAGTGTACCTACAAGCGTTAGTAGCAAAGCAAAGGGAATAGGGGAAAAAAAGTAACATTTTTCTTTTGCCTCTTTATTTTTTTTCACTTCGCTCCCTTAGTGTTTACTCTCACACTCGTATATGGTCACTTAGATCACTCTAGTGATCTCACCAAAAAAAAATTTCTCACAACCCCTTGCAAAACCTTGAAGAAATTAGAATTGCTCTAGTGCTCAAATTTAACTTAAAAATCAAGTTCATGCTAGAATTTGTGGTTCGTAAGAGTAGAGATTTTCTGGAAAAACAAAATTAAGACACTAAGAATGGAGTGGTAGAATATATTCAAGAATAAAAATCGGGAAAAGACTTGACACAAAAGATACAAAAAATTAAGAATGACACTCAAGGCTCTAACCAACAAGGAAGTTGGTTCCTTCTGCTTTGCTGGATTTTCTTGGAATGCTTAATCCGGCTCTAGCCGACTCAAGGTACTGATTTTCCTTTTTACAGAGGTGTGGACACACCTTAGGGGTAACTTCTAGGCAAGGGTCGGCTACAAATAGGAGACAAGTGAATTTGAGAGCCACCTGGTCTTGTCGGAATCCCTATTGGTCTAGTCAATTACATTTGAAACCCTAATACAAAAGTACATCCAAAGGGTTCCACCAAGTTTCACTCCGTCCATTCCTGTTAAGGAAAACAAATCTACGGGGTGAGCGATTGCTCGTGAGGCCAAGAACACACATGCAATCACGTTGTCCAAGTAACAATCCCAATTAACGAGTAAAGCAATAATATTCGAGTAAATGACAATTCGAGCAAGAAAAGGTAAACAGGAACAATTCAAGGATATAGGAGCTCTCAGGAGCTATTTTCCACTTGCACGATCAAGAACCTCCATGAGTTGACACTCCGTCATTCGGGTAGGTTATAATCCATAGAATCTCACTTATCATGTCCCCGTTCACCATTACATACCCCTGCACCCAGGCCTGCCTGTCATTTGTTTGAGGCAATACTGCTCGAGTATGCCAAACAAGACCTCTCACTAGGTTGAGCTTATGTTTTCTCATGGTTCACCAAGGAGCCCGACCAAGCCCATGCCGGCTCGAGTCCAAGGTTGGCCAGTGAGAGTTGGGCATCCCCCACTTAACATTTATGAGGAGATTCACTCCAACAACTTATGCAGCCATAGCATAAATAATCACTTAAACACTTCACTTAATTCACTTAACAAGTCACTTCAAGCAATTCAAGCATTTCATGTCAAGTAATTCAGGTACACTTCGCTTAAATGACAACGAGTTCGATAAAATACACACTTGACTCAGCATTTCCAAAATATTCGATATCAATAGCATTTAACAGGTATCACGTATTTCACACACTTGACACTCACCAATTACAAAAGAAATAAGTGAGCAATATCCACTCGAGGGTTCAGGCGTCCACCATAGGATCCTCTTGAAGGTCCTCTTGAATGCCTGAGTAATTAATAATAAGCTATTGCAACTATCACTTAAAACTCCTAATTATCGAAGAAGATTGTACAAGTGTACAATCTAAGAAGGTATCGTGAAAATGAGCCTTAATTACTCATGAATCGAGACTCAAAAGTGGGGTTTTAATAATACAAGGAAATCCGACTTTCATCTTTAAGATCAAGTATAAAATGATCCAGCGATATCGAAGGAAAATAGAGAGTTCGAAAACTCAATTTCCTTTAAGTTCGGAAGTTTCAGATTTGACATGCAATCTTTGAAAAATCGTATCTCACTTCCTGTAAGTCCAAAATTGGAAAAATTGGTACCGTTGGAAACTACTTCCAAAGTACTAAAAGTTCTTAGTAGACACTTTTCCATGATTTAAAATGGAAGACATTCGAATTTTGGCTTCAAGTTGCTGTTTTGGCTATCAAGACAGTTTTGGGGTTGGTTTTTGGCCAACTTTGAAAATTCGGCAAAATTTACAGAATGTCACAGAGCCTCTGAAATTTGAAACTCAATTAGAGTTACAATCAAAGTTTAAAACATAACAAACAGAACAAGGATCGGACTTTTGAGCACCAAAATATAGCAGCTAAAAATTACTAAAATTTCCTCATTGAACAGGGATTTTTCAGATTTGAAGTGTGAACTTTGAGGCTTTAGTTGGACATCGAAGTGGACTCAGAATGGCACCAAATTTGGCTGTATTATACTACCATATAAAGGCTATTCCTCTGTCAAATTTTGTATAAAAATTCATACAAAAAGTCCGTTAACAAAGCCACTAAAGTTTCAAGAATTTCTAAGGCAAATCTGCCTTGTACTTCAATTTTCCTCTTCTCAAACATTTGGCCAACGACTACATCTCAAACATGGTTCATTTGTGAAGACAATGTCTAAGAAACATCCAAAATATATTTGATAGGTGATTAACACCAAGAGTTTCAAAATAACAAGTCTCAATTCAAAATAAGCCATTGGCTAGCCCAAAATTAGGGTTTTCAATCACTAACGCAGTTTTGAAATTCGGCCACAACTCACTCAATTCAACTTGGAATTGAGTGTGGTTGGTGGTGTTGGAAACTACATTTATAAGGCTACAATTTCTCAGAAGAAATCGTTCTGAAATTCTTATGCGAGATGGAGTTCGTATAAGCTGTCCATGGAAACTCAAGTGGGCCGCAATTTTTAATGTCAAGTTTTTTATTATTATTTTGCTAAATTAGTAGGAATAAAAATCGGTCCAAGATCTCATGTTGAGTTGGATCCAAATTAGATTGTTAGGTCCATAATTAGTGATTCGAATTGTTAGTTTGGAAGGGGTTAGTTTCGGCTAGCCTTATGGCTTCCCTTAGGTCCGAAATTAAGTCCATATTAGAGTAGTCAATTGGGTCAAGTCTTAGTCCAGCCCATCTTGGGTATTAGTAGGGATATTTATAGTTGTATTTTCTTTCAGTCAAAGGGGACATTTTTTTGAGAAATTTCCAGCAACTTGCTGTTGGACATTGCCCTCTTCCATGGCTTGCAAAAGCTGAAACTTGAGAATCTTAGTGCTGTCCTAAGGTGATCAAAAACTTATCGAATGAGAAACGCACTCAATCGTGGCGTCTTTCTACCGTTGGTTTGATACTCGAGCAGTTCCGTGTGTCGTTCTCAACTCCGTCTTCCAACGTGTTGCTCATCAATCTTCTAGGTCCCGGTCATCGTATTGAGTTCGTATCAAATTTTATCTATAACTAGCTCAAATTCAAGCACATAACAGGCTTTCTAACACAGCCGAGAAACAAGGCAGGTGACATTAAAAAAGCTGGTATGGTTCACTCAAGCAGAATTAGGGGATGCTTTTTTATACCGTTGGAAAACTAGAAATGTCTAGTTTCTAATGTCACAAACAGCACTCAATTTTGACGTTAGAGCAAAGAGTTATGGTCGATTCAAAATCGCTGCCAGAGCAACTCTGGACAGTTTTCCAGCCATGAAACCATTTTGAAATTTAAACATTTACCCAACCAAATCAAGTGTTTTTTGTGAAAACTTTCCACACAACCTATACAACATATTTACATCAAAATCAAGTCAATTTAACCACAAAAATTCCCACCAAGGAGCTCGGCAAAGACAGGGCAGATTCGGCCCTCCAACATGCAACACTTCCTTTGATTTCCTTTTCACTTTTACCACTTAGCTCTACTAGATTAACACATAATCAACACAATTAACATCCAATATCATCAAATCAGATCATCAAATCCATTGTGGGATTCATAGAGTCCACTCACAAGATTTCCAACAATCCGAAGCTACCTACATGAAGCTACAAGCTTCTAAGTGCAATATAGCTCACATAAACTAAGATTTGAAGAGTGGATGATCATATTCCTCCTTAGATGTTCAGACCAGAGATTTTTGGTCCTTTGAAGCTCAAGAAAAACGTCAAAATGAAGCTCTTCTCCTAGCCCAAGATGATCTCCAAGTGATTTTGAGTGTATGGTAGAAATTTGAGATAATTTGGTGTAAGTTTGAGTGAGATGAGATGAAGAAATTTTTGGGTCTTCTTCCTCCTTGTTGTTCGGCTGCTTGAGGATGTGCAAAGAAAATATTTTTTGGGTTCTCACACTCTAAAGAAAATACAGACCAGAGATTTTTGGTCCTTTGAAGCTCAAGAAAAACGTCAAAATGAAGCTCTTCTCCTAGCCCAAGATGATCTCCAAGTGATTTTGAGTGTATGGTAGAAATTTGAGATAATTTGGTGTAAGTTTGAGTGAGATGAGATGAAGAAATTTTTGGGTCTTCTTCCTCCTTGTTGTTCGGCTGCTTGAGGATGTGCAAAGAAAATATTTTTTGGGTTCTCACCCAACAAAGAAAATATAGAAAAGGCGTGCATTGAAATAAACTAAAAGCTAGAAAATAAGAAAAAAAAATTTTTGGGTTCTCACACTCTCTCCCCCTTAAAAGAATTTCGTTCTCGAAATTTCTCACCTTGATTCACAAACAGTTCAGGGTATTACTTTTTCATATCCTCCTCCATCTCCCAGGTTGCTTCTTCGACTTCGTGGTTCTTCCATAGGATTTTCACTAATGGAATTTGCTTATTCCTCAGCTACTTCACCTTTCGATCTAGTAAACGTACAGGTTTCTCCTCGTAGGTAAGGGCTTCATCTATCTCAATCTCCTCTGATTGAACAATATGAGTTGGGTCAGGATAGTATTTCTTGAGCATTGACACGTGGAAGACATCGTGTATTCGGGACAAGCTTGGCGGCAACTTGAGCCGGTATACAACTTTCCCAACTCGTTGGAGTATCGTACAAGGTCCTACGAATCTTGGTTGAAGTTTCTTTCCTCTACCCAGCGTAACACTTCGTAGTGGTGTGATTTTAAGAAAAACACGATTTCCAACTTCAAACTCCAAGTCTTTTCTTCGGTTGTCCGCGTAGCTCTTTTGGCGACTTTGAGCAGTTTGGAGTATCTGACGGATCAACTTGACCTTTTCTTGGGCATCCTCCATCCAAGGAATAACTGTCGGGTCCAAGACCTTCTTTTCTCCTACCTCATCCCAGTTTAGCGGAGATCGACACTTTCGTCCATAAAGAGCCTCATACGGTGCCATTTGAATCGACGAATGGTAGCTGTTGTTGTAGGCGAATTCCACTAATATCATATGTTGACCCCAACTACCTCCGAAGTCCAAAACACACGTTCTTAACATATCTTCAAGTGTCTGAATCGTTCGCTCTGACTGCTCATCCGTTTGAGGGTGATAAGTGGTACTTAGGTTCAGTTTAGTTCCCAAGGTCTCCTGAAACTTTTGTCAAAACCTTGACACAAAACGAGGATCTCGGTCGGAAACTATACTTACAGGGATCCCATGTAATCTCACAATCTCCTCTATATATACCCGAGCCAATTTATCCGTGGAATACTTCATATTCACAGATACAAAGTGAGCAGATTTGGTTAACCGATCAACGATCACCCAAACGGCATCATGTCCCTTTTGTGTTTTAGGCAATCCAGAAACGAAATCCATGGTAATGTTCTCCCATTTCCATTCAGGTACCTCAAGAGGTTGTAGTAATCCAGAAGGTTTTTGGTGTTCGGCCTTAACCTGCTGGCAGACTATACAGGTTTGTACATATTGAGCAATTCTCCTCTTCATTTTATCGCACCAGTATAACCATCGTAAGTCCTGATACATCTGAGTACTACCCGGATGGATGGTGTATTTCGATCGATGAGTTTCATCCAGAGTCTCTCTCCTCAAATTCACATACTCAGGCACTACAATGCGATTCTAAACCTCAAAATTCCCTTAGGATTTAGATTAAAATCAGGAATTTCTCCTTTCTTTACTTTTTCCACCCACTTCTGAACCATCAGATCTGTAGTTTGGGCCTCCTTGATTCTATCCAATAGGGCGGATGTCACCCGGATATTTCCAAAAGTGATCTTCTTATTTTCCATTTTAAAGTTCCATTCACAAATAACTTCTAACATTTTTCACTCCTTAACTCTTAACCCAGATATTCGAGCCTTCCTGTTTAAGGCATCAGCAACTACGTTAGCCTTACTCGAATGGTAGTTGATCGTGCAGTCATAATCTTCTAAGAATTCCATCCAACGACGTTGTCTCATATTCAACTCCTTTTTGGAAAAGAGGTACTTAAGGTTCTTGTGATCGGAATAAACTTCAAAAGTTACCCCATACAGGTAGTGTCTCCACTTTTTCAGAGCAAAAACAACCGCAGCTAACTCTAAACATGACTGGGATAGTTTTGCTCGTGGGTCTTCAATTTCCTAGAGGCAAAGGCTACCACGTTCTTATTTTGCATCAATACACACCCTAAGCCTTCCTTCAAAGCATCAGTATACACAGTGAAACTGTCCTTACCGTTAGGCAAGGCCAGAACAGGAGCCATAGCTAACCTTTTCTTCAACTCCTGAAAGCTCTGCTCACATCGGGCATCCCACAGAAACCGGTTACTTTTCTTTGTCAAATTGGTTAAAGGACAGGCAAGTTTTGAGAAATCCTTAATAAATCGCCGATAGTAACTTGCCAACCCTAAGAAACTTCAAATCTCAGTCAGACTCTCAGGTCTCTTCCACTCGGTCACTGCTTCCACCTACGCCGGATCTACTGCAATCCCCTCCTTCGAAATTACATGTCCCAAGAAGGAAACCTTCTCCAACCAAAACTCACACTTACTAAATTTGGCGTATAATTGGTGATCCCTTAGGGTTTGTAAAACTAATTTCAGGTGCTACACATGCTTCTCCCGGGTTTTCGAGTAGGCCAAAATGTCATCGATAAATACAACGACAAATTGGTCCAGATAGAGTTTGAAAATTCGATGCATCAAGCCCATAAAAGCGGCAGGAGCATTGGTTAGTCCAAAGGGCATAATGGCAAATTCAAAATGCCTATACCGAGAATTGAAGGCAGTTTTAGGCATATCTTCTTTTCGGATCAATAATTGGTAGTACCCCTGTCGAAGGTCCAGTTTTGAAATGACCGCTGCACCTTGTAACTGGCCAAACAGCTCATCAATGTGGGGTAGTGAGTACTTATTCTTAATGGTTACGTTGTTCAACCCTCGGTAATCAATACACAATCTCAAGGTCCCGTGTGACAGCCCCACCTCACCCTAAGGCGAGCCAAAGGGTTCGGCGGACCGCCTGCCCAGCTCTCGCCAGGACTACAGAGTCAAATCACTTAAAACCCTACAACCGCGCACTGGAATCCAAAGAAAACAAGCAATTGGAGACCACGAAGCCAAAATAAAACTTACCAAACCATACGGACACCAGAAGTGTTCATCCAGCCAAGTAAGTACCATCTCAACAAGTACATTTAATTTACATGGTTAATCTCTTTAATAAATACAAACACTGAAAGGTTTAAAAGTTTAACAAGCAATACAATTTGGAATATTCATGAGGGATCAAAGTACAATTAGGGTTTCAACTACAGAGGTGCTATACAAAAGAATAACTAGAGCTCGCTCTACTTCTTTCTTCAAAATCATGGTTCAAAAGTATTGTTCCCTGTAAGGAAAATAAAAAAATAACGGGACGGGGTGAGCTAGAAGCTCAATGAGGTACCAAAATTATAAACAGTAGAAATCATGAGAAATCACTTTTAAGGCACTTATTCACATCAAATACGAGAAATAAATGAACACCACAATATGAAGGATACAGGTGGCTCTCAGGAGCCAAATTCCCATTTGCTTCACCGAAACTTGATCGAAATAATAGTTGCCACTCCGTCAACGTTAAAGAAGTAACCAATACCATAGACTCCACTTTCTCGGATTCCTTCCACCTCACATACCCCTACCGGTCCCGAAATCCAATCAGTTTAGAAATGGTAATACTCGAGTATACCGGAATCAAGGGTCTCAATACCCAAAGATCCCAAAACAGACTACTGTGGTTCGTTATCTAATCGACCAGGCCGTTGTCGGCCCGACTCGAGTAACTAGCCATAGGTGTTGAGCTCAGAGGTTACAGAAAGGTCGTTGGATACAAGCCTCCAAACGACGTCAGAACAGATACAGATACAGATACAGATTAAGATATAGATACAGATACAGATAACAGTTTCAGATTCGCATAAAAAATTGGCATATGAACAGACAAGAGAACGAGTGTGATAAAGTACACCCTCGTCTCAAACAAAATAAACAGATAGTTCAGTCATTCATGTCACAGATTGCATGTACAGAGACCGAGTTAAACACAAGTGAGGGGAGTGGTACACTCACCAGTTCAAATAAGGATAACTTCAAAAGTTTCCTTCCCAAGTGTGGCTTTAATCGTCGACACCTCCTAGAACAATCAAGGCAAACACTTAAGACTCAACTCCCAAGACCTAGTATGGAATTCGCAAGTGAGACTCGGTTACGAGCCATATGCCTAGTCAAAAGAATCATTAATGCAAAGCAAAGAGGTGACCTCGGAGTGAAAAGGTAACAATTAGTCTTAAAGGCATGAACAACCTCAAAACTCTCCCTACAGTGATTGGCCAACTCCAAATTTGAAGTAGAAAATGAAAGTAAGGTCAATACTAGAAAAACAGGATTTTCCAGTTTCGCGCAACCCTATATGAAAAATCATATCTCAAGTTTTGTAAGTCCAAAATTACTAAAGGTTATAACGTTGGAAAATAAATTCAAAGGGCTATAACTTTCCAGAAAACACCATCGTAAGACTCGGAACGCAAGTTAGTCAAATTCAAGTCGCAAGTCGCTGCTTTATCCAGTGGAAGACAGAACAGGTACAATATTTCAGTCAACTTTGAAAAATCACCATAAATTGGACAGGTAGAAACAGGGTCTGAAATTTGCATGGTTTATAGCCCTATGAATATAGTTTAAAACGCAACAATTGGAACTCAATTCCGACATTCCTACATCAAGATGTAGCAAATCTCCCGAGACTGCACAGAAGCTCCTGCAAACATTTGGACAGCACTTCCCCTTGTCTTTCTTTACTTTTCCAACCAAACCTCAACACCCAATCACAAACTATCAAGCACCTTTAATTAGAGCCACAATGCCCTTCAAAACAACCAAATGGTATCTCAACAAAAAAACCCTAGAAAAGCCCCAATTATAAACCCTAAAACCAAAAGACAGTTTTGACGTCATTTAGCGGAATGGACACAACTGGAGCTACACTTATCGGATTGGGGCGTAATTTACACCGTTTCGAAGCTAAGAGAAAGGGCCACAATGTTGAAGAAGGCTACTCAGCCCAGTTTGCAATGTATCTAGGTCAAAGTTACCAAAAGAACTCCAGATTTTCCAATTCTAAGTTTACTGTGGCAGTCTTGATTCATTCAGTCATATCTCAGCATATACAACTCCAATTCAAGTGATTCCAAAGCCATCCGAAAGCTAAGAGTCCAGGTTATATTTCTTAAGAGGGCATTAAAACCAAATCAGTAGTATTCCTGGTCAAAACCACTAATTACAGAAGCTGATTAACATGTTCGGGTAGGAGCAAAGCAGCAGGGGTATTTTGGTCTTTTCACAGGCTACGTTGCTCCGATTGGCCTGAAATTTTGCAGCAACTATAAAATATCATTCCCTACAACTTTCATGTTTTGGGCTAAGGCCAATTCGGCTTCTAACTAGGTGGAACAGTGCCAAGCAGAATGGTGAAAATTGGAACCCTAACTTCTTAGATTTCCATTCAAAGCCGAAAATTTTCCGCAATTAACCACAATTTACACACTAAGGCTTCATTCTAAGCCATTCCCAACCATCATACATGGCCACACAACATTAATCATATGAGGACAGAAAAATCATAAATAAATATAAAACTTCACCAATTTCTACCAAAAATCATGAAACAGCACCCAAAATCATCACTTCATCTCACAGACGTCACTAATTGAACATTAACAAGATTAAAAGAAAGGTTCCTTGGTCACTTACCTTGCAAATCCAAGAAAAGAAGCAACTTGGTACCTTAGCCTTCCAAACCACTTCACTATCAACCTTAATCCCACTAAGAGAGAGGTTTTTATGGAGTAAAGCAAGATTCTAACGGTTGATTTGTGAGATTGAGCAAGAAATAGAAGGAAGAAATTGATAGCTTTTCTTTCTTTTGCTCTCCAAGAAATTCGGCCAAGAGAGGGGAAAATAAGAGGATTTTTGGCCATTTTTTGGTATTTATTTGGTAAAGGTGATAAGATGGTCTTATGGTCAAAATGTAAGAATTAACCAACAAGTGACACTTGTCACTTCAATTAATACATGGTTATCCTTTTGTCTCTCCACTCTCATCCATATCACAACCTCTAATTATCTTTTAGCACCTGCTAAATTAATCCCGGTAAACGAAACGTAACCTAATTGGCCCAATTTTACCGAACTTTCCGCACTAACGGGTCCCACATTTGATATACACTCTTAAAACCTCATGAACGAATTTATACTAGAAAAATTATTTTGAAAACCCTATTTTCTCATACCAATTATCCAGAAAATTTTTCTAATAAAGAAAAGGTATAAAAGGCGTACAATTAAATAAAATAAAGCCTAGAAAATCGGAAAATTTACGGGTTCTCACATCCCGTCCTTCTTTTAACAAAGAGAACGGGTGCTCTGTAACGACCCCACTTCTCCCAAGGGCGAACCCAAGGGTATCGGCGGGCCGCCTGCCTAGCTCGCGCCAGGACTCAAAACTTAAAGTTCGAAAGAGCACTAAAAACAATATATACAATCCCAAAAGAGTTATAATTACATTCTCCCAAAAGTATCGGGTCAAACCACCAAAACAAAAACAAACATCCTAACTGTTCAACTATTACAAGCCAATCTAACTATACTAGTATACGAGCCAAAAGTCCCCGCGTCGGCCCCTGCTAAGGAAAACAAAAGGAATGGGGTAAGCTATATGCTTAGTAAGTAAACAGGGGCGAAAGCATAAATTTCACGTAACAGTTACACAATAAGAGTAAAGCAAAAGCAGAAAAGTAACATCACATAATAAGGATACAGGTGGCTCCAAAGCCAACTCATGTGCCATGCGTGATCTCCTGCCGACACTCCGTCGACTGCAAATAATAGTCCGTAGAACTTCACTTGTTCACCCACCGACACCTTATCACCCTCACTGGCCAGTCACCTCACAAACTTGCCCGGGCGAACGAAATCACAAACTTGAGCTTGAGTCACAAGCTCGGGTCACAAACTTGGTCACCTTCTCGGTGAACCGGATTTACAAAATTGGTTCATAACATGAACCTACAAACTTGGTGACCTCAGACTAAGTTGGACTGCCTTCGACCAAGCCCTAACCGGCTCGAATAGTCCAACCAGGTCAAGAGTTCGCCCCAAACTCACAAACTTCACAAAATTATTCAAAATCACAAACTTTGCAAACTTCACAAACTTTATTCGAAAGTCGCCCCGAGCCACAAGCTCAAGGGTTTTGGTTCCAAAAGGTTCATATACATATGCCAAATACAATTATACATTCAAATTAGGGATTAGGTCGAGTGCGATAAAGTACACCCTCGCCTAAGTGCCCTTTTCACATATCTCAAACACATAGCAAAGAAAACACACCAAACTGGCCTGAATACTTACACAGAAACTGAAATAGCAAAAGTACGAAGTCGGATCGAAATGAACAGCTAGTAGTGGGCCCCACCAGTTCCGCCCAGCTCACCACCGTCTGAAATAGAAGATTGTGTCACATAATATCGCAAACGACTATTATCGTGTCTAAAACAAGTAAAACGGCAAAAACGGCACGCGCGCACGTAAATATGACGAACGGAAACGGAGACGGCCGTTAGCGGAAACGGCAGATTTGACACTCGTTTCTAGTTTACTCATAAGTTGAGCTACGAACATCGGATTAAGGCGTATGAGACGCCATATCGAAGCTTAAAGGATGAACAACAACTGTTATGAAGACATCCAGGACTGAAACTGGAGGCTTTAGTCCCAAATGAACCAAACACAATCACTTACGAAATCTGGCCAATGCACAAATGGTCAGTTTTGAGCGCAAACTGTTTTCTATGCTACACATGGTCAAAAGAGCTGAAAATTAGCAGTTAGATAGTTCATTCCAAATGGAACAACTTTCATGAAGGTTGGCAATCCAAATTCGGAACGGAAATTGGTCATCAGGACCAAAACAGATTTCTGGTCATTTTCACGGGCAGGCCTTGTTTGCTCGGCTATATCTCAGGTTTTATAAATCCGATTCATGAAATTCCAAGGGCGTTAGAAAGCTCGGATATAGGGCTATAAGTTTGGTGTTTTGGTCGGAAGCCCAAACAGCTTGTAACTCAGTCAAATGTGAAGCCAAAGTTCCAGCCATAAACTTTCCAAAAACGTACTAGAATCACAAACCGTATTTGACCTCAATATGCGGTAATGGCACCAAATTCACTACGGTTATCGGATGGGGGTGTAAGATCCACCGTTTCGAAGCTAAGAAACAGGGCTACAACAATGTAGAAGGCCACTCAGTCCAAATCCTAGCACAACTAGGTCAAATATGCAAAATACAAATCCAGAATTACCAAAACAGGTTTGCAAAACGCAGAAAACTGTAATCGGTATATCTCAGTCCATACAAGTCCAAATTCCGAAATTCCAAAGGCATAAGTTACCTAAGACATCCAGCTACATTTAATCAGAAGAAACCAACTCCAAAATCCAAATCAATTCCAGTCAAAATGGCCAATTACTATCGCAGTTTTCGCATTCTGATCAAAGCAGAACAGCTACAGTAATTTCGTCATATCTCACTCTACACTAATCCAAATGACCTGAAATTTTACAGGCCCCTCAAACACATCAAAACCTACAACTTTCATGTTTTTACCAAAGTCAAATTCGGCCTCTAACCCTATGATCCAAAACCGGACAGAATTGGGGATTTAAGAACCCTAACTTTCCATTTTCCATCCAAATCCAAAATTAGTTGCATTTAGCAACAATTCACACCTACAAGAGTCATTATAGTCCATTGCCAATCATCACAAACAACCACACCATCATAATCCAATTAAACCAGAAAAATCATCATAAAATGGAAAACTTCACCAAATTACTTCAAACCAAGATTAAAACCAGAAATTTCAGCACTCTAATCACTAATAAGCATAACTTAAGCTTCATTAAGTGTAGTAGGGTGTTTCAAGCTTCACTTACCAAGAACCAAGAGAGAGGAAGATGTTGGGCACCTTAATCCTTCAAACAAAGTTCACCAAACAACTTACTAGCTCTAGAAGGAAGAATTTTATGGAGTGAAAACTAAGTTAAACAAGTGGTTTAGTTGATTTGAGCTAGGAGTTTGCTAGAATGTTGAAGAGTTTTGTCTTTCTTCTTGCTTGGAGAGGGCCGGCCATCAAGGGTGCAAAATGGTGAATTTTGTGCAATTTTTGATATTTAATCTTTTGGTCAAAAAAAGTCAAGAAAGTGAATAGTAATTCTTAAGTCTTCTCCAATGAAATGGTGACACTTGTCACCACCATTAATGCATTCCTATCCTTTCTTTTCTCTCTCACATCAATCATATCTCACTCTCTACTTATCTCTTAACACCCGATAAATTTTACACAGTATCCGGAATTTAACCTAATTGGCCGAATTTTTCCGAACTTTTCGCACTAGTGGGTCCCACGTCCGATATACGTTCTTAATTTCTCAAAATCTAACCAATACTAGAAAAATCATCTAAAACCCATATTTACTCATGAAAATTATCCTGGAGAATTTTTCTAATAAAAAAAATGTGGAAAAGACGGGCGATAAATAAAACTCCACTTAAGCTTTCTAACATTGTAACACTAGAGGTTTGCTAATCCAGAGTTTGCCAACCATTTTCAAACTTGTTAAACCTCTGTAAACTATAACGAATCCTATTTCTTCTTGTGCCAAAACACACACTAGAATGCCGCATAAACTAGGGTTTTATCGTAAGCAAAGTTAGGGTTTTCAATCTTGGCCGAGATTAGGGTTTCTCCTTAGCCCTAAAACCTTAATTTAACCGTACAAAATAATGAATAACCCTAATCTCAACGTACGAACGGACTAGGTCCTCACATGCTCCCCAAGGGGATCCACTCTCACGAATAAAACCCTGCTCCAAAAGGTCTTGTAACTGCAGCTTCAGCTCCTTAAGTTCTGCAGGTGCCATACAGTATGGGGTCTTAGAGATAGGTGAAGTCCCTGGCAACAAGTTAATCTCAAATTCTATCTCTCTTTGCGGTGGTAGATTCACTAGCTCATCGGGAAACACGTCCGAATATTCGCCCACTACTGGAACATCTTCTACGTTTAACTTATCAGTGGGAGTGTTGATGAGAAAGGCTAAGAACCCTTGAGCCCCTCTACTCAATAGTTTCCTAGCCTGAATACCCAAAATCATCGCAGACGAGGCTAAACTGCCCCTCACATCTAATCTTAAGGTAGCCTCCCCCGGTATACGAAATTTCACTACTTTCCTTTTATAGTCAAGTTGGGCATCATACCAAACTAACCAATCCATGCCCAATATCACATCGTACCCCTTAATAGCCAAACTTATCAAATTCCCCAGTAACTTCCTCTCTCCTACCTAGATTTCACAATTTACATATATTTTGCTAGTAACCAAACACTGGTCTCCCATAGGCGTACTCACTTCTAATTCATAGGGCAGGTTTACAGGGGTTATATCAATACCACACATGAATTCGGGGTTAACAAAGGAATGGGTGGCACCCGGGTCTATTAAAATCCTAACTAGACGGTGGAAGACAGGAATCGTACCTTCCACCACCTCCGCCGAATCAGGGACATGACGTTGCTCGATAGAGTACACTCGGGTAGGCACCTTCAGTTTCGTCACTTCCACCTTTGATTGCGCTGAAGTCGCCTTAGAAGATTGTGTGGTCCCTCTCGCCTCTCAGGGTTGACTGGACAACTGGCTATCTAGTGCTCCGCATTCCCACAGCATAAGCACTTCTTCTCCTTTCTCCAGCAGTTGTCGCGCCCCATTTTTTGATAAATAAATAAATGGTTTAAAAAATGTATTTTGTGATTGGAAAATGAATCGTGATTTAAAAGAAAAATGGGTCTAAATGGGGGTTTCAAAATGCGACGATTTGACCCAAAATTATAGTTTAAAAAGGGTTTTTGAAAAAATGGGAGTCGCCACTTGGTAATGAGTTAAGGTGTACCAAGTCACCTAAAAATGAATTTTTTAGGAAAAGTTATAAGAAACCCCTTTTAAACGACTCCTAGTCCACGTAAACCAATGAAAAAGGTTCGGGAGTCACATTTGACGAAGGGGAAGGCAAGGATAAAAATCCAAGGCACCCCTTCGACCTAGCCAAGGCTAGTTGCATGATTTAATCAAAGATTTTCTTGTTTTAACCAAAGAATTTATTACATTTGGATGCACTACGTGAATGCAAACCCTAGACCTAGGGGTATTGGGGGAAATTTCCCTTCAAAGGTTGAGTGGTGCCAATCACATTAATTGTGAAGCCCAATAACGATCCTTTGAAGAAGTCACGAATAATGCGAGTGGGATGCAAATGAATGGAATGCATGTATGCAATGTGAGGATATGTGAAGTGAGAAAGATAATAAAAATAATAGGATGTAAGTGGAGGTGTGCAAATGTATTTACAAGTGTTTGTGTGCAAGTGAAGGGATAAAAAGGTGTACGTGTGCAAATGGGAGGAAAAGTGTTCGTGTGCAAGTGAAGGGATAAAAAGGTGCATGTGTGCAAATGAGACAAAAGTGAAAGTGTGCAAGTGAAGGGATAAAAGGTGTACGTGTGCAAATGGGAGGAAAAGTGAAAGTGTGATGATAGAGTGGATTTAGAATGCATGAGCCTAGGGAATGCATGCATATTGGGTACGGGGAGACCTAAATCGTGACTCAATTTGCC
The DNA here is from genome assembly GCF_036785885.1 of Coffea arabica. NCBI lineage: Eukaryota > Viridiplantae > Streptophyta > Magnoliopsida > Gentianales > Rubiaceae > Coffea > Coffea arabica. The sequence goes on from NW_027266173.1 coordinate 27,392, forward strand.
CTTTTATAGAGGGAATACAAGCGTGCTAAGGCTTAAAAAAAGCCACACTCGTCTATATCCCATATTTAAGGGGACTCTCAAGCAAATGAACCCTATAACTAGCATGAAATGCAAAAATTCTAAAATGGAGGGAAATAGGGTTCGAGGGGCATGCAAAATGATAAAACTAAAAAGAATGCATGACATGTAATGAACACGCAAATATGTACTACGAGGGGAAATCCCTAAGGGTCTAGCGTTGGACTAACCCATTCTATGAATTCCGACTAGCGTTGGACTAGTGGAAACGTGCATTCATCCATCACATTCATTCAGGCTATGGAAAGCGAGTAGACATGCCAAACACTTATAAACACATAGCACATAACATTTAGCATGCTCGACTAGATGCAAGGGCCTAACAAAGCAAATTAACACGTAGCAACTAAGCATGCAAGACACATAAGACAATTAAAGCCCTAACTATTACATTTGCTAGCTAGGCACATGTCTTCAACAGGTCTTCATCGAATGCTCCTCCAAGCCCTATCTATTACAAGCCAAGAGGTGTACACATACCCCATAAAGAATTACTTAAATAAAAAGCAAAAGTAAATGAAGTAAATGAAAGGAATTAAAGAAAAACAAAGGAAGCAAGTAGACATGCAAGTTTCACTTAGCACGTTGGATCACATAGGAGAGACACAAAAAGGGATAAAAGAAATTATACCGCCCCCCTTTGAATGGTGTCCAAATGAAAGAGAAATGGCTTCAAAACAATAAAAAGGTCAAGGTACCTCAAATAGTAAAGTATAACAAAGTCATCAAATCTCTCCTATTTGCAATTTAAATGAAATCAAATAATACATAGTTTTCAATAAAGGGATCCACCAAAGACTCAAATGCAAGCATTAATCAACCATTCAAAGTCAATTGAAACATTTTAGAAATTTTGAAAGTCCAAAAGCAAGAAAAAGGCCAAAGCCAATTTATTTCAGAAAAATTTAAGAAGATAGGCGAACACAAGCTCATTTGGACACGAAATTCTTAAACTCTTGCATTAAGTACCGCCTATACAAAACATGGTAACCAATGAAGACAAACAAGCAAAATGAATTGAAACATTAATGCGGCCAAAGGCTCCATTGTGAACGCTAATCAAACATTCAAGCCAAATCAAGCACTTTAAGGAACTTCAAAGGGTCCAGGGGCAAAGAAAGGTCCATGAGTGGTTTCACTTGCATTTTAGGATCCCAAAAGCAGCCATTAATCAAACAAACAAAGCCCATTGAAACGTTTAAAAGCTTCAAAGGTCCCAAAAGATAATAAAAAGTCAAATAACGACTCAACTTGCATCCACCTTAGGACCTAATTGCAAGAAAATGGAATGTAATTGGGTCATAATGCACTGCTGCAAAAGTCACAGGGACCCAATTGATTGATATTCCAACTATTTGGGCCATAGTGAGTCAAAGGGGACTTGAGGGGTTGGAATGCAATTTCTGAAAGATTGTTTCATGCAATCTTCATGCAAATGACGTGAAAAACAACATGAGAAACAACATTCTGCAGCAGTAATTTCGGCTGAAAGCTTTCGCAGCAAATGCAAACTTCCCTTAACAATTTCAACCGAACCAAAAACTGGAATCAAAGCAACAAGATAACAAAGCTTTCTTCCCACTTTTTATCTTAGAATCTTGATGTTTATACTCCAGAAAATTCAACCGAAGGTAAAGGACAAAGTTCTGCAATTTCTTTCGGCAAGCTCTGCTGCATTTTCGTTTGTTCATGACCAGATTTTGAGCACAACTTTGATTTGATAGTTTTCAAACCAACATCACAACCTTAAGCTAAACAACAGACTACATAACTTCAAACTCTAAACAAACAAGAAACAGTAAAGGAACTGATGCAAGGAAAATCTGGACAAAACATTCATGCAAAAATGGTTAGGTGACCTGATTGTCTATGTTTCCAGCAAGCATTCAAACATGATTTAAGCATTTCAGCCCCCAAACATGCAACTGAACTCTACTTCAAAACATGACTCTACCTCATGGCATGCATGCACACGGTATTCCAATCACATGGCAAATAAATCACACACTTCAACAATGCAAAACTTCAGCCAACCGAAAGTGCAAGCCTATGAACACTTAGATACCCCAATGAAACCTGTAGATGCATCAATTAATCTACACACAAACAGCCCCAACGACTTGGACAACAAAATATAGCCCTAATGACTTGAATTGTGGGATCCAGAAACCAAAACAAGCAAGATATCAAGACTCTTAGACTCCTTCAAATTTCTGGTTTCTTTCTACAATTTTTCTGCTGCAACCTTGCGGCTTATCTTTACACAAACAATATTATGCAAAAGAATGAAGTAAACCCAGCAACTAAACCAAAACTACACTTTTTGTTTGCAAGATTAAGTCAGAAAAATCTGGGTTGATGACTATCCGAGATTAAAGAAATATCAGCCAAAGAAAGGAATAAAGCGCTGCAATTTTTTTCAGTCAGCCCAGACTTGGATAGTTTTCGTTCTTACTGGTTTCTACAATCTTAAACCATTACAACCAAGGCAACTCAAATTCTCTTAAACCCAAACATCAAATGCATTAACCTCAATCCATTAAACTTCAAAACACAACACAAAAATGCAGGAGACAAGCCATTGAAGGTTATGCGGAGAACAGAAATGGAAGAAACGTGCAATCAGCCAAGAACTAAAACAGTCAAAATTTAACACACTTCAACCAAACCCCTAAACCATCAACTGTCAAACAAGCCTACAGCTTCGATGAAATCCAACCATCGAAAGCCTTTTTCTTAGCATCAGTGAACATGCGAACGGAAAGGAACAGAAAGAGCAAGAATAATCCGCAAAACGAATCAAAACCTCAGAGCTACAATCTAACAATGAATGAAAATGAAAAGAAACGAGACATTTAAGCTAGGAGAGTACCTGACCAAGCTTTTTCGATCAAAATCTGGACAGACAAACGCCGTGAATGAACTGCTGCAGTCGCCCTTTTTTTGCCGCAACTCTCTTCATTTCGGATTCTCACTCGGCCAGTCCTCCATGAAACTTAGCCCGTAGCAACCTTGAAGTTTTTTCTTCTTTTTCTCCCAAAACCTAAACGCTGCCCTTCACTCCCTAGCCGTATCCCCCTAAAAGTCTCTCCCTCCTCTCTTCTCACGGTCTTCCTCTGCTTAGCACTCCCCCTCTCTGGTTTCTCTTCCTTCTCTTTCTGGTTTTTCTTTCAATTTCAGCCCTCAGCTTTCTTCTTCACGGTGGTTCCTCCTCCCTCACTCTCTAACTCTCAGCCGCCGTTTTTCTTTTTTTAGCCAAAAACCTCCTCTATACTCTCTACTCCGTTGCTGTTTTCTTTTCCTTTCTTTTCCAGATTTGCGGCCCTCTCCTCTCTATCCGTAGCTTTCTATTTATACTGCAGCCCCACCTTAAACCCTCAAGCATCTCTTCCATATTTGCAGCTAAGGGGCTGCTAAGAGCCCTTCCTTGCAAGCTGCAAAAACGCAGCTTGCAAGTCGCGTATCCACCTTTTTTTTTTTTTTTTTCAAAAAACTTAAACAAAATTAAAATAATAAGAATAAAAAACAGAAACACCTTAATTAACATTGGATGAAAAAGTAAATGAACTAGAAACCACAAAAAATGCAAATTCCACTTTTCCCTTTTTTTATTTTCCATTTTCATCATTTTTCCTTTTTTCTCTTCTTTTTCTTTTTCTTTTTTCAATAAAATATTGAATTTGAGTCAAAAACAATTAAAGCATGTTCTTTCTTTTTTTTTTTGAATTCTTTTTCTTTTCTTTTCAAGAAATTCTATGTTAAAAACTTAAAAATAATGATAATAACACAAAAAACTAAAAAACTAAAAACTAAAAAGTGAAAAAAAACAAGCACAGACTAAAAAAATAAATAGTAAATGAAATTACACCAAAATTTGGTGTCTACAGCAGTTATCCTCCGTGTGGTTCGGCTTCCCACAGAACCCATACGGACCACAAGAAACAGTGGCGGAGCTCCCTTGTGAGGCACTCCTCTGTTGGCCTCGTCCCGTCTGGCCACCTCTTGGCGGAGTCTATCTTGCCGTACCCGGAAATTGTCCTTCTCCAGCTTCCCGACCAAATTTGGAAGAGGTACTCTTATCCCCCTGAGTAGAACTACCTCCAGAAAATTCACGTTTTCTAACTTGAAAATTCTGAACTTGAAGCCTTGCGTTCTCGGCTCGCAAAGCCTAATCCACAACATCACTGAAAGTGTAAATCTGGGTCACGGCTAAGTCTTTTTGAATTTCCATGTTTAACCCCCTGAATAAAACGTCGTACCCTTCTTTGTTCAGTCATAATAAGTTCAGGGGCAAACTTGGCTAACCGGGTAAACTGGCTTTCGTATTCAGCCACAGACTAGGTGCCCTGGCGAAGTCGAATGAACTCGTCCTCCTTCTTTTCTTGGATCAAGGGTGGAAAGTACTTGGCGTTAAATTCTCTTACAAAGTTCACCCACGTTCTGAGTGTCTGCTCCCTCTCCCACTTGGTTCGAATAACATTCCACCAAGAGCGAGCGGCCCCTTCTAATTGAAAGACCGTAAAAGTAACCTACCTCACTTCGGAGTAATGTAAGGCTGCAAAGATGTCCACCATCTTCTCCAACCATCTTTCAGCCACATCGAGGTCGGGCCCTCCAAGAAACTTTGGTCGGGAGAACTTTTGGAACCTTTCAAGAGCTCGATCCTCACTTTCTACGTGATTCCTAGGGTTTCCAGGTTCCCGACAGTTGGGTTAGGGTTGTGGCCCTGTTGTTGCACCACATGGGCTAGTAAGTCGGTCATTTGCTGCATAGCGGCAGCTATCTGGACATTTGGATCTACCCTAGGTTCAGGGTTTGGTCCAGTCGAGGTTTTCCGCAGTGCCTCTATCAGAAGGTTGCTTACTTCCACGTCCACGGCCTCGTCCACTACGAGTGCCCTCCATGGTTCAAGTCAATCTAAGGTCGAGACACGTACTAACAATTAAAGAACCACAGAGGCATAAGCTTATAAACATAGGCAAATAATCAAAATAACACACAAGACATATATACACATAGAACATTTACACATACAACACAACTGTTTCAGACAGTCATACAGAAGCAGTCAGTCAAGTACATACATACAAAAGTAATCCCATGAAACAAAAAGTGTCCTTCAAAACAATATACAAAGTTAGGCCAAAATAGCTAACTAAGCGCTTTTCCTAACTATTCCCTTCATGGGATCAAAAGTGGTTCAAAAAAGCTCTAGCCTAGTTTCCTACGGAGGCCACAGACTCTCCCCCTGGCTAGAACTAGGGGTACTCCCTTCGCCAGGTGTACCACTACTAGGACCCACTACTCGCACATTGGCACCAATCATACCTTGGATTAGCGCCTCGCACTCGTTAATAATGCCTCCGGAACGGTCTCTAACCTCCCGGACGACATTAATAAGGCGGGTGTTCACCACCTGCAACTGTTCCCTTAGAGCATTTGATCGCTCCTGCTCCATAGCTATGTCTCCTTGGAGCTCTCCAATCCAGTCAGCCTGCATCCTTAGGATGCCCCTCAGTCTAAGCGCCTCAGTGTGATCCCTCGCGGCGGCACTCCTAAGTCTCCTCCTCTCATTTAACACCGCCAAGACCACATGGTTAGCATAAGAGTAATACTGGCAACACCTGCAGCGGCGGGTCCGGTTGACAGTGTATGTGAGAACCCAGAAGGAAAATTTTTTTTTTATTATTATTATATATTATTTTATTTCTGTGCACCGTTTTCTTTTATTTTCTTTATTATATTACTTTTATCAACATTTTATCAGTAAATATAGTTTTAAAATCAGTTTACTAGTATAAGGTAGTTCGTGATAAATTAGGAATGTATATTGGACGTGGGACCCACTAGTGCATTTAGTGAGAGAAATTCGGCCAATTCGGTTAAATTTTGCATAAAGGGATTTTATTATTAGGTGTTAGGAGATGATTAGAGTTTACCTAGATGGCTTAACCATGGAGGGACAAGAGGATAACTCTAAGTGAAAATAAGGTGCCAAGTGTCCAATTTTGGTTGGCCAAACCATACCTAACTTTGCCTAACTTTCTTTGTCTTCACTTAAAAGTCAAAATTGGACCAAATTATCTTCATTTTCCTCTCCTCCATAGCCGAACCTCTCTTGCAAGCAAAGAGAAAAATTCCTCAACCTTCCATCTTCTAATCTTGCTTCAATCTTGAAAATCAACCGATTACTTCTTGAATTAGTCCATAAAATCATCTTGCTAGGAGTGTTTGAAGACCTTGGTGGTATTGTTTTGGAAGAAAACTCTCTAAGCTTCAACCTTTCTTGAAGATCTAAGGTATCTTGCTTGGAACTCATCTTTTGTTTCTAATTTTGGCCAAGTGGTGCCTTAGAGTAGCTATATACGTGATTGTACGGAAGATTTGGTGGATTGGAGTGAAGTTTCCTAATTTTCTGATTTTTCTTGGAATTTTTCTGTTTTCATATGATGGATATGATTTGGCGGTTCTAAATGGTGTTTTATAGCTCTCTTGTGCATTAATTGTAGTTAATTGCGGAAAATTTCCGCTTGTGCGGAAAATTTCAGATTTAGGGTTTCAAATTGGGGCTTTTCTATGGTTGATTGTTGAGCTTCTAATTGGCTATAATTGAGGGGTATTGTGACCCTAATTAAGTATATTGATTGGCTTATGAATTGTTTGGGTGCTTGTGGTTGTATTGGATGGCTTTTAATGGTTGTTTTGTAGGATGGAAAAACTGAAATTTTAGGGGAAATGCTGTCCAAGTGTCTAGGATATTAGGTTCTTGTGAGTTGGGTTGAGATTTGATAGAAATGAACGGTCATAGGGTTTGTTTCTACTTTTAGCCCTAAATGTTATGTATTTTCATTTCCAAGCTATATTTGGGTCTTGCCTTGATAGTTCCTATTAAAAGGTATTCGACTTGTGTTTGGGTCTTAATTGTACTTTTTTGATTATTATAGGGCGTGCCAGTGATCCGAGGCTCACGTCGGGCGAAAACTTGTGAAATTTCTTTGTTTGACTTGGTGAGTGTACTACTCACATGTTTGTTATTCCGTGGCTTTCTTGTACTTGAATTCTGTGATTTGGACTAGTTGTGATTATTGTTTGGACTAGGTGAGGCGAGGGTGTACTTTACCACTCTCGTACTCTCTGGCCTCTTGACTGTTTATTATATCACTTGAATACTCTTGAATGTACTTGATTTGGTGTCGATTGGATACCATTGTTTACTGTATCTCTGAACCTTTACTGTTCACCCTGAGCTCTACCTTATTGGAAGTCAATGGACTCGAGCCAGTAAGGACTTGGTCGGGGACATTTGACAGGCCATGGGGACTGTATTTGGGAATCTTTGGGTATGAGACCCTTGATTCCTGTATGCTCGAGTAATACCAATTCTGTACTGTTTGGTGTTCGGGCCCGGTAAGGGGAAAGTGAGGTGGACGGATAATTGGAGTAAAGAGGAGTCTACGGTCATGATTACCTGATATACATTGATGGAGGGTCAATGAAATGAGATCAAAGATGGCAAAGCGGAAAAGGGCTCCTGAGAGCCATCCGTATCCTTTTATTCCTTACACTTGGGTGTGGTTACTATTGCTTACTTGACATGCATATTTGGATTGAATATTTCTTGTGTTTACGTGTTCTTGGTATATGTACGTGATAGTACCTCATTGGGCGAAAGGTCACTCCGTTAATTTTGTTTTCCATACAGGGAATTATCTTTTGGACTTTTGATTTTGAAGAATGAGTTGAGTAGAGCTAGTCAAGAGATTTTGTATAGCTCCTCAATAGTTGGAACCTTAATTGTACTTGGATTTAATACTTCCTTTTGGCTTGTAAACATACGAATGTGGTTTGTAATAGTGAGTGTACTCTTGTCCAATGTATTATATTTGGCTTGTATATATTCTTTTCAGTGATTGTTGGATTACCTGTATTCGATTGGGTCTTGGCGGATGGTGACGTGGCAGTCACTATTCACCCTACGTTTTGACTTTTGTTTTCCGTTTTACGTTTGTTGGGTTGGCTAAGCGCGCTAATAGTTTTCCGAACGACTTGAGTTAGGATTTGACATTTAGTAGTCCTGGCGAGAGCTGGGCAGGCAGTCCGCTAACTCCTTTCGTACGCCTTAGGGGAAGGTGGGGCTGTCGCAAGTGGTATCAAAGCCTAGGCTAGAAATAACCTGGGCGAACCTGAAACCTGTTTCTTAGAACTCTTGGGGATTGTGTTTAGACACCATTAAGTGTGAATATATTGTTTAAGCTATAAACCTTTGCTATCATTGTAGGTTATGGCCGGTACCAGTGGAGCAGGCGGAGGCGAGCCACCTCAGAGGCGCCCCCGAGTCATCGACTATCAGGAGAGACCCGGAGGTCCGATCCGGCTGTGGTATACCGCTAGCCGGACCCGCCGCTGTAGGCGTTGCCAGTTTTACTCCTACGTGGATCACGTGGTTGAGGCAGTACTTGCCGAGCGACAGAGGCTGAGATGTGACGCCGCCAGGGAGCGCACTGAGACCCTTAGGCTTAGGGGCATCATGCGGATGCAGGCCGATAGGATTGGAGGGCTCCAGGGGGACGTGGCCATGGAGCAGGAGAGGACGGACGCTCTGCGAGAGCAGTTGCAGGTGGTTAACGACCGCCTTACTCGCGTAGTCCGGGAGGTGAGAGACCGGTCTGGCGCTATTATCGATGAGTGTGAGGCACTCATCCAGGGAGTGATTGGCGCCAATGCGCCAGGGGGAGTTCCAGGTGGTGGAGCACCAGGTCAGGGAGGCGCCCCTAGCTCTAGCTCTGGGGGGGAGTCGGTGGGCTCCGTGGAGGACTAGATTAGGGTTCCTTGAGCCTTGTTTTGATCCCGTGTGAGGGATACCTAGGAGAGGCTTTTGGTTAGTTGTTTGGCACTTTTGGGCCCTAGGTTGTACAGTGTATTTTGGCAGACCCTCTTTTGGCTTCACGGGAGTACCTTTGTATATATCTGCTTGACTGCTCATGTATGACTGTTTGACACAGTTATGTGTTCCATGTATAAATGCTCTATGTGTATACATGCCTTATGTGGTGTTTACTTTTGGTTCTTTGTTCATGCTTCTATGACTATATTTATATGTACTTTTAATATTAACTTTGTGCCTCGACTTTAGATTGACTTAGAGAATGGAAGGCACTCGTAGTGGGCGAGGCCGCGGGCGTGGGGTTAGGCAACCCACAATTGACGAGGGTACTAGGGATACCACGACTGAACCAAATCCTGAACCTAGGGTTGACCCTAGTGCCCAGATAGCTGCTGCTATGCAGCAAATGACTGACCTGTTGGCCCACGTAGTCCAACAGCAGGGCCAACCTCCTATCCAGCAACCTGGGAACCCTGGCCATGTAATAGAGAGTGAAGATCGGGCCCTAGAGAGATTCCAGAAGTTCTCTCCACCAAAATTTCTGGGCGGGCCAGATCCGGACGTGGCCGAAAAGTGGTTAGAGAAAATGATAGATATCTTTGCCGCCCTACACTATTCAGAGGAGAGGCAGGTTACTTTCGCTGTCTTTCAATTGGAGGGGGCCGCGCGCTCTTGGTGGAACGTGATACGAATGAAGTGGGACCGGGAACAAACACCAAGAACATGGGTAAACTTTGTACGAGAATTCAATGCGAAATACTTTCCCCCTCTAGTCCAGGAAAAGAAGGGGGACGAGTTTATTAGGCTCCGCCAGGGGACTCAATCGGTGGCTGAGTACGAGAGCCAGTTTACTCGTTTATCCAAGTTTGCCCCTGAACTCATTCTAACGGAGCAAAGAAGAGTTCGGCGTTTTACTCAGGGGCACAATGTGGAAATTCAAAAGGATCTGGCGGTAGCCCAGATCAGTACCTTTAGTGACGCCGTGGAGAAAGCTTTGCGAGTTGAAAATGCAAGGCTTCAAGTAAGGAACTTTCAGGTGAAAAAATGGGGGTTCTCTGCGAGTAGTTTGACCCAAGGAGATAAAGGGACCCCTCCCAAGTTTGGACGAGGAGCCGGTGGAGGAAGGCAACCGGGGATGACGCGAGGGACTCCACCGAGGGGTGGTCACAATGGACGGGGCCCGCAGAAAAGCACCTCACAGGGAAGTTCGGCCTCAGTTGCACGCGGACCCTGTGAATTTTGTGGAAAATCAAACCACACTGAGGACAACTGTTGGAGGAAGGAGAGAAGATACTTGCGCTGCGGGAGTGCAGAGCATCAAATAGCTAACTGCCCAGTGTTACCTCGGGAGGCGAGAGCAACCACCCAATCATCAAAGGCCAACTCGGGACAGTCCAAGGTAGAAGGGACAAAGCCAAAGGTGCCAGCTCGGGTTTACTCCCTTGAGCAACAACAAGTCCCTGATCCCTCTGGGGTTGTAGAAGGTACAATCCCTGTTTTCCATCGTCTAGCTAGGATTTTGATAGACCCTGGTGCTACCCATTCCTTTGTTAACCCCAATTTTATGTGCGGTATTGATATAAAACCCGTTAGCTTGCCTTATGACTTAGAAGTTAGTACTCCTACGGGGGACCAACGTTTGATTACTGGTTCGATGTATTCAAATTGTGAAATTTGGGTAGGAGAGGAAGCTTTTGGGGAATCTTATAAGTTTAGCTATAAAGGGGTACGACGTTATATTGGGTATGGACTGGCTAGCAAGGTACGATGCGCAACTTGATTGTAAGAGGAAAATAGTGGAACTTCGTATACCGGGGGAAGCAACTGTAAGGCTAGATGTAAGAGGTAGTTTAGCCTCATCTGCATTGATCTCAGGTATTAGGGCTAGGAAATTTCTGTATAGAGGGGCCCAAGGGTTTCTAGCTTTTCTGATAAACACTCCCACTGATAAGTTGAGGGTGGAAGATGTGCCTATTGTAAGTGAATATCCGGATGTGTTTTCTGATGAATTAGTAACTTTACCTCCGGAGAGAGAGATAGAGTTTAAGATTGACCTATTGCCAGGAGCATCACCTATCTCTAAGACCCCCTATCGAATGGCACCTGCTGAACTCAAGGAGCTGAAGTTGCAGTTGCAAGACCTGTTGGAGCGTGGGTTTATTCGTGAGAGTGGATCTCCTTGGGGGGCTCCGGTACTATTTGTTAAGAAGAAGGATGGAACTTTAAGATTGTGTATCGACTATCGGGGATTAAACAATATGACCATTAAGAACAAATACCCACTTCCCCATATCGATGAATTGTTTGACCAGTTGCAAGGCGCAGTGGTCTTTTCAAAGTTAGATCTCCGACAGGGTTACTATCAGTTGCTAATTAAGAAAGAAGATGTACCCAAGACTGCTTTCAATTCTAGATATGGGCATTTTGAGTTTGCGGTCATGCCCTTTGGGTTGACCAATGCCCCTGCCACCTTTATGGATTTGATGCATCGGGTTTTCAAACCCTACCTGGACCGATTTGTTGTCGTGTTTATTGACGACATTTTGGTTTATTCTAAAACCCGTAAGGAACATGAGCAGCATTTGAAGTTAGTGTTACAAACCCTGAGAGATCATCAGCTATACGCCAAATTTAGTAAGTGTGAATTTTGGCTGGAGAAAATCTCTTTCTTAGGACATGTGATTTCCAAAGAAGGTATCACGGTAGACCCCGCGAAAGTAGAGGCGGTGGCTGAATGGAAGAGGCCAGAAAATGCCACTGAGATCCGCAGTTTTTTAGGGTTGGCTGGGTACTATAGACGCTTTATTAAAGACTTTTCCAAATTGGCTGGTCCTTTAACCGACCTGACGAAGAAAAACGGTCGTTTTGTGTGGGATACTAGGTGTGAAACCAGTTTTCAGGAGTTGAAGCGAAGGTTAACCAGAGCTCCTGTTTTGGCCTTGCCTAGTGGGAAGGATAGTTTCACTGTTTATACCGATGCTTCGAAGGAAGGTTTGGGGTGTGTGTTAATGCAAAATAAGAACGTGATTGTCTTTGCCTCTAGGAAACTAAAAACCCATGAACAAAACTACCCTACCCATGACTTGCAGTTAGCTGCTGTGGTCTTTGCTCTGAAAAAGTGGAGACACTATCTCTACGGGGTTACCTTTGAGGTTTATTCAGACCATAAGAGTCTCAAGTACCTGTTCTCCCAAAAAGAGTTGAATATGAGGCAACGCCGGTGGATGGAACTCTTAGAAGATTATGACTGCACGATCAACTACCATCCCGGTAAGGCTAACGTAGTAGCGGACGCCCTAAGTCGGAAGGCTCAAGTAGCAGGGTTGATGGTCAAGGAGTGGGAGATGTTAGGAGCAGCTAGTGAGTGGAACCCTAGATTGGGAGATAAGAAAATAACTTTTGGAAATATTCGGGTAACATCTGCTATTCTTGATCGAATTAAAGAAGCCCAAGAAAAGGATCCAATGGTACAAAAGTGGAAGGAAAAAGTAGAAAAGGAAGCATTACCTGATTTCAATTTGGGTCCTGAAGGAATTCTAAGGTATAGGAACCGGGTAGTGGTGGCCAATGATGAAAACCTGAAAAGGGAAATTTTAGAGGAAGCCCATCGATCGACATACACGATCCATCCTGGTAGTAATAAGATGTACCAAGACTTGAGCCGGTTGTACTGGTGGGATAAGATGAAGAGGGAGATTGCTCAATATGTCCAAACCTGTCTGATTTGCCAGCAAGTCAAGGCTGAACACCAAAAACCCTCCGGACTGTTACAACCTCTTGAGATACCTGAATGGAAGTGGGAAAATATCACGATGGACTTTGTTTCTGGACTGCCAAGAACTCAAAAAGGACATGATGCCGTTTGGGTGATCGTTGATCGGTTGACCAAATCAGCCCATTTCTTACCTGTGAATGTGAAGGATTCCATGGATAAACTAGCTCGGTTGTACCTGAATGAAATTGTGAGGTTACATGGGGTTCCAGTGAGTATAGTTTCAGACCGAGATCCTCGTTTTGTATCGAGGTTTTGGCAAAAATTTCAGGAGCACTTAGGGACCAAACTTAACCTTAGTACCACTTATCACCCCCAGACGGATGGCCAGTCGGAGCGAACGATTCAAACCCTCGAGGATATGTTACGAACTTGTATTCTGGATTTTGGGGGTAATTGGGGCCAACACATGACTTTGGTAGAGTTCGTCTACAATAATAGTTTCCACTTGTCCATTCAAATGGCACCATATGAAGCTCTCTACGGACGGAAGTGTCGTTCACCCATTTACTGGGATGAAGTAGGGGAAAAGAAAGTTCTAGATCCAACAACCATTCCCTGGATGGAGGATGCGCAAGAAAAGGTTAAATTGATTCGTCAAAGACTCCAAACAGCTCAAAGCCAACAAAAGAGCTACACCGATAATCGAAGGAAAGATTTGGAGTTCGAAGTTGGAGACCGTGTCTTCCTTAAGATCACGCCACTACGAAGCGTCACTGCTAGTAGAAGAAAGAAACTTCAACCACGGTTCGTGGGGCCTTACAAAATTCTTCAACGAGTTGGGAAAGTAGCGTACCGACTCGAGTTGCCGCCAAGTTTAGCTCGGATTCATGACGTCTTCCATGTGTCGATGCTGAAAAAGTACTATCCTGACCCAACCCACATCGTACGACCCGAGGAGATTGAGATAGATAAAGCCCTCACCTACGAAGAGAGACCAGTACAAGTACTCGATCGAAGGATTAAGGAATTGAGGAATAAGCAAATTCCATTAGTAAAGGTTATGTGGAGAAATCATGGTATAGAAGAGGCAACTTGGGAAATGGAGGAAGAGATGCAAAAGAAATATCCTGAGCTGTTTAGTAACCCAGGTGAGCAATCTCGAGGGCGAAATTCTTTAAGAGGGAGAGAATGTGAGAACCCAGAAGGAAAAAAAAATTTATTATTATTATATATTATTTTATTTCTGTGAACCCTTTTCTTTTATTTTCTTTATAATATTACTTTTATCAACATTTTATCAGTAAATATAGTTTTAAAATCAGTTTACTAGTATAAGGTAGTTCGTGAGAAATTAGGAATGTATATTGGACGTGGGACCCACTGGTGCATTTAGTGAGAGAAATTCGGCCAATTCGGTTAAATTTTGCATAAAGGGATTTTATTATTAGGTGTTAGGAGATGATTAGAGGTTACCTAGATGGGTTAACCATGGAGGGACAAGAGGATAACTCTAAGTGAAAATAAGGTGCCAAGTGTCCAATTTTGGTTGGCCAAACCATACCTAACTTTGCCTAACTTTCTTTGTCTTCACTTAAAAGTCAAAATTGGACCAAATTATCTTCATTTTCCTCTCCTCCATAGCCGAACCTCTCTTGCAAGCAAAGAGAAAAATTCCTCAACCTTCCATCTTCTAATCTTGCTTCAATCTTGAAAATCAACCAATTACTTCTTGAATTAGTCCATAAAATTATCTTGCTAGGAGTGTTTGAAGACCTTGGTGGTGTTGTTTTGGAAGAAAACTCTCTAAGCTTCAACCTTTCTTGAAGATCTAAGGTATCTTGCTTGGAACTCATCTTTTGTTTCTAATTTTGGCCAAGTGGTGCCTTAGAGTAGCTATATACGTGATTGTACGGAAGATTTGGTGGATTGGAGTGAAGTTTCCTAATTTTCTGATTTTTCTTGGAATTTTTCTGTTTTCATATGATGGATATGATTGGGTTTGATTTGGTGGTTCTAAATGGTGTTTTATAGCTCTCTTGTGCGTTAATTGTAGTTAATTGCGGAAAATTTCCGCTTGTGCTGAAAATTTCAGATTTAGGGTTTCAAATTGGGGCTTTTCTATGGTTGATTGTTGAGCTTCTAATTGGCTAGAATTGAGGGGTATTGTGACCCTAATTAAGTATATTGAATGGCTTATGAATTGTTTGGGTGCTTGTGGTTGTATTGGATGGCTTTTAATGGTTGATTTGTAGGATGGAAAAACTGAAATTTTAGGGGAAATGCTGTCCAAGTGTCTAGGATATTAGGTTCTTGTGAGTTGGGTTGAGATTTGATAGAAATGAACGGTCATAGGGTTTGTTTCTACTTTTAGCCCTAAATGTTATGTATTTTCATTTCCAAGCTATATTTGGGTCTTGCCTTGATAGTTCCTATTAAAAGGTATTCGACTTGTGTTTGGGTCTTAATTGTACTTTTTTGATTATTATAGGGCGTGCCGGTGATCCGAGGCTCACGTCGGGCGAAAACTTGTGAAATTTCTTTGTTTGACTTGGTGAGTGTACTACTCACATGTTTGTTATTCTGTGGCTTTCTTGTACTTGAATTCTGTGATTTGGACTAGTTGTGATTATTGTTTGGACTAGGTGAGGCGAGGGTGTACTTTACCACTCTCGTACTCTCTGGCCTCTTGACTGTTTATTATATCACTTAAATACTCTTGAATGTACTTGATTTGGTGTCGATTGGATACCATTGTTTACTGTATCTCTGAACCTTTACTGTTCACCCTGAGCTCTACCTCATTGGAAGTCAATGGACTCGAGCCAGTAAGGACTTGGTCGGGGACATTTGACAAGCCATGGGGACTGTATTTGGGAATCTTTGGCTATGAGACCCTTGATTCCGGTATACTCGAGTAATACCAATTCTGCACTGTTTGGTGTTCGGGCCCGGTAAGGGGAAAGTGAGGTGGACGGATAATTGGAGTAAAGAGGAGTCTACGGTCATGATTACCTGATATAGATTGACGGAGGGTCAATGAAATGAGATCAAGGATGGCAAAGCGGAAAAGGGCTCCTGAGAGCCACCCTTATCCTTTTATTCCTTGCACTTGGGTGTGGTTACTATTGCTTACTTGACATGCGTATTTGGATTGAATATTTCTTGTGTTTACGTGCTCTTGGTATATGTACATGATAGTACCTCATTGGGCGAAAGCTCACTCCGTTAATTTTGTTTTCCTTACAGGGAATTATCTTTTGGACTTTTGATTTTGAAGAATGAGTTGAGTAGAGCTAGTCAAGAGATTTTGTATAGCTCCTCAATAGTTGGAACCTTAATTGTACTTGGATTTAATACTTCCTTTTGGCTTGTAAACATACGAATGTGGTTTGTAATAGTGAGTGTACTCTTGTCCAATGTATTATATTTGGCTTGTATATATTCTTTTCAGTGATTGTTGGATTACCTGTATTCGATTGGGTCTTGGCGGATGGTGATGTGGCAGTCACTATTCACCCTACGTTTTGACTTTTGTTTTCAGTTTTACGTTTGTTGGGTTGGCTAAGCACGCTAATAGTTTCCCGAACGACTTGAGTTAGGATTTGACATTTAGTAGTCCTGGCGAGAGTTGGGCAGGCAGTCCGCTAACTCCTTTGGTACGCCTTAGGGGAAGGTGGGGCTGTCACAGTGTACCAAAGCCGGATTGGACCTCTCGGCCTCTCCTGGTAATCAATAACTCATGGCCGCCTCTGAGGTGGCTCACCTCCACCCTATCCAATCGTACCGGCCATAACCTACAAAGATAACAAAAGGGTTTTTATCTTAGACAACGTAAGCATAATCGCACCTAACAGTTCCTTAACACTTCCCTCACAGGTCCTGAGGAACAAAATTTCAAATTTACGTAGGTCATTTCTAACCTAGGCTCTGATACCACCTGTGATAGCCCCGTCTTCCCCTAAGGCGTACCAAAGGGGTTAGCGGACTGCCTGCCCAACTCTCACTAGGACTACCAGAAAGGTTGTATACAACTAAAACGTTCCGGAATATTTTAGCGCGCTCAATGAATCAAAATCACGAAACGAAAATGGGAAAAACGGAGCCGCACATGAATAGTGCCGTACCTGGTCGAAACCTATATAAGTGCAATAACTTTATATACTCCAAGAAAGGGACATTTCTAAACCAAAATAACACATGAGCATTACCAAACACTTTTATATACGCATAGATACAAATGTACATTTCAAAAGAAATGTTGGATCCAAGTACATGTATGGATTTCCCAACTATCGAGGAGCTATACAAAAGAATATTAAAACTAGCTCAACTTGGCTTCAAAACATCATAGTTCCCAAGAGGTTATTCCCTGTAAGGAAAACAAAGTAATGAGGGCGAGCTTACGCTCGTGAGGTTCCAACAAGACACACCAGTAAACACATTTTATCACATAGTGACCCCAAAGCTCATAACCACAACAAGTCAATATAAATGGATACAATTGACTCTCAAGAGCCACTTTCCCCTGGCCACACTTGATTTCCAACCCGTTGACACTCCGTCAACCTTTAAAGAGAAGAACATCCTGTAGGTCCCCACTTTACTCCATATCCCTTCCACCGGTCACCCCCTTACCGGGCCCGAACACCTCACAGTAACAGAGAGGGTAATACTCGAGTATACCATATGGTCGAGGAGTTAACACTCCACTCGACTGCAGTGAACCCAAGATCTCTTATCGATTCGCCCAAGCCCTTGCTAGCTCGATTTAATTAAAGACCAATGGGGTATGAGCTCAGATAGCACTATTAAGTTGTCGGGCAAAGCCCTCAACCATGTCAAATCACACATGTAGACAATTTCACATTTGACAGTAACAGTAATACAGATAAGAGATCGAGAGCGATAAAGTACACTCTCATCTCATCCAAGCCATTCAAGTTCACATGACAAGTATACACAATCATTTAAGCATTAGACCATATAATGGTACACTCACCAAGGTAAGTAAGCAAATTCACAAGTTAGCTTCAGGCGTAGGCGTCGGATCACCGGCATGACCTATACAACAAGAATATCACAATTAAAACTCGAACACGAGTCAAAGCAAATCCAGACACTACCAAAAATAAGGCCCAATAGAATGTATAAGTGCATAACCAAGTTAGGGAGAGTCCGGAAATGAAGTTTATGCCCTAAAACCAAAAGACAGTTTTGATGTCATTTAGTGGAACGGACACAACTGGAGCTACACTTATCAGATTGGGGTGCAATTTATACCGTTTCGAAGATAAGACAGAGAACTATAACTTTGATGAAGATTACTTAGTCCAGTTCGCACCCTAACTGGATCAAATTTACCAAAACAACTCCAAATGTTCTAGTTCAAAGCTCACTGTGGAATTCAACTAGCAGTCTTGATTCATTCACTCACATCTCAGCACACACAACTCCAATTCAGGTAATTCCAGAGCCATTTGAAAGCTAAGATACAAGGCTATAATTCTTAAGAAGATATCAATAACCAATTCGGTAATATTCCTGGTCAAACTAGCCACATACAAAGGCTGATTTTCATTTTTGACAGAAACAGGACAGCAGGGGTAATTTTGTCATTTTACAAGATACCCTGCTCCGATTGAGTTGAAATTTTGCAGAAAACTATAAAAACATCATTCTCTACAACTTTCATGTTTTAGTCTAAGGCTGATTCAGCTTTTAGCATGCTCAAATAAATTCGGACAGAACAGGCCTGTTTGGAACCCCAAAGCTGAAAATCCCTCAAAATCTGGAAATTTCCACAAGAAACCACAATAACCACATAGAGGCTCCAAATTATCTCATTTAAGACTATCAATCCATAGCCAATCACAAGATACTATATAAAACAGAAAATTCCTCAATAATAGGAAAATTTGAACAACTCAACCATAAGTCACAAAATAATCCACAAAATGAAATGCTCTACCACTAGAAATCTTTAATTGATCATTATTAACATGAGAGGGAAGATGCTTAACACCTCACCTTTGCAACTCCAAGAAACAAGACAACTAGAGCTTGTTCTTCACAAATGGCTCCACTCAACACCTTAAACTAACTTAGAAACTCACTTTTGTGGAGAAAGTTGGAATTTAACCGGTAGGTTTGCAAGATTCAAGCTAGAAATGAAGGAAAATTGAAGAAGCTCTCTCTCTCTCTTTTCTCTCTTGTTGCTCAGCCAAGAAGGAGGATGGAAGATGATTTTTGGTCAAAATTAGTTTAGTAAAGGTAAAGAAAGACTAGTCAAATGCCAACCTCCAATCACAATGCAACATGTGCCTATTTCAAGCTTATCTCATTTCTTTTGTCTTGCAAGACTTAATTAACTAGCTAACCTCTAATTAACTCACAATACCATGGAATATAATCCCTGTATATGAAACTTAATCTAATCGGCCGAATAATATGCATGGTACGCACTAGTGGGTCCCACGTCCACTATACACTTCTAAAATCTCATGGACTAACTTATACTAAAAAAATGATTTAAAAACTATATTTACTCATAAAAATTATCTAGTAAATTTTCCTAACAAAGAAAATATAGAAAAGGCGTGCATTCAAATAAACTAAAAGCTAGAAAATAAGAAAAAAAAAATTTTGGGTTCTCACAGAAGCATCTGTATAGACCACAAAACTATCTTTTCCATTCGGTAGAGCTAATACAGGCGCTCTTGTCAAACGTCTCTTCAATTCTTGGAAACTATCTTCACACTTATGACTTCATATAAACTTTTCACTTTTCTTGGTCAACTCAGTCATGGGTCCAGCAATTTTAGAAAAATTCTTAATGAATCTCCGGTAATACCCTGCTAACCCTATAAAACTTTGAACCTTAGTAGGGTTTTCCGGTTGTTTCCACTTCGAAACGGCTTCAACTTTAGCTGGATCTACTTTGATTCCATCCTTAGAAATTATGTGGCCCAAGAATGTCACTTCTTTCAGCCAAAACTCACACTTGCTCAACTTAGCGTACAATTAGTGTTCCCTCAAGGTTTGTAAAACAATTCTCAAGTGTTCCTCGTGATCCTCCACATTCTTAGAGTACATCAAAATATCATCAATAAATACCATCACAAATTGGTCTAGATAAGGGTTAAAAATCCTGTGCATTAAATCCATAAAAGCAGCGGTGCATTCATTAACCCGAACAGCATCACGGCAAATTCAAAGTGTCCATACCTTGAGTTAAAAGCAGTCTTGGGTATATCCTTCTTCAAAATCCTCAATTGATAATAACCCTGTCTCAAATCCAAATTCGAGAATACTACCGCCCCTTGCAATTGATTAAATAATTCATCAATGTGGTGCAATGGGTACTTGTTCTTAATAGTAACATCATTTAGGCCTCTATAATCTATGCACAACCTTAAACTCCCATATTTCTTCTTAACAAATAAGACCAGGGCTCCCCATGGTGAATCACTTTCCTTTATAAAACTCCGTTCCAACAAGACCTGTAATTGCAGTTTCAACTCTTTTAGTTCAATTGGAGCCATTTATATGGCGTCTTGGAGATAGGTGCTACTCTCGGGGTTATATCAATCTTAAAAGTTATTTCCCTTTCCGGAGGTAAAGATTCTAACTCTTCAGGAAAAACATTTGGGTAATCTTTCACTACAGACATGTCCTCCAGATTCACTTTATCACTAGAAGTGTTGATTAGAAAAGCCAGGTATCCCTGAGCACCCTTACTTAACATTTTTCTAGCTTGGATTCCTGAGATAAGTGCAGATGAAGCTAATTTGCTCCTTACATCCAACTTCATGGTGGCCTCTCCTGGAATGCACAATTCTACTATTTTTGTCTTACAGTTCATTTAGGCATTGTAACGGGCTAACCAGTCCATCCCTAGGATCACGTCATATCCCTTAATTGCTAAACCTATCAAATCGGCCAGTAATTTCCGTTTTCTAACCCAGATCTCACAATCTCTGTATACCAAGTTAGCGATTAGACTCCGGTCTCCAGTAGGCGTCTTAACCTCCAAGTCATAAGGTAACTTAATTGGCTTCAAATCTATTCCACTCAAAAAATTAGGGTTTACAAAAGAATGAGTCGCATCTGGATCAATTAAAATCTTAGCTAAACTGTGAAAGACAGGAATCGTACCTTCAACCACCTCAGTCGCATCAGGCATCTGTTGATGATCTAGTGCATAAACCCTGGCCGGTACCTTTTGTCGGCTTCCACCAGCACTGGTCTGCTTAGCGGTTGACTTTTCTGGCCTTTGAGGGTTACCTCCTATTGGACAACCCGCGACTTGATGTTCAACGCTACCACAAAACAGACACTTCCCAAACTTCCTCCAACAGTTATTCTCAGAGTAGTTGGGTTTACTACAGTACCCACAAGTAACTTGAGGGGTCACAGTTGAACCACTAGAAGGCACTCCCTTAGCCTGAACCAGTCCACTATGACCTCCTCTAGATAAAACTCCCCTTGAAACTCTAGTAGTCCTTATTCCTCCCATTCCTCTTCCCATTTTGGAAGGCTGTGCATTCTTACTAGCCTGTCCAGAAGTGTGGCTATAAAAGTTCATTTTCTTATTGTGAAAGTCCCTTACTTGCATTCTCGCACTCTCAACTCTTTGTGCTTTCGCCAAGAGTCTCAGTAAATGTAGAGATTTGGACTGCGGCCAAGCGCTCCTGGATTTCCACATTAAGCCCTTGTACAAATTGTGACGCCCCTGTACACTAAGGCGAACCAAAGGGTATCCGCGGGATGCCTACTCAACTCTCGCCAGAACTCAAGACAATTCCCATTCAAACTTAATGAAATACTAACCATCATGATGATATAAGTAAGAAAGGGAGGTCACTCCCATAAATAATATTCAAACTTACATCACGAGTTCCAAAATACATCAAGTATCCAATCCTTACATCAAGTTCTCAAAGGTTACATCAAATCCCAAAATATACAATAATCAAGAGTCTAACCCAATACATTGAAAAACACTAATACAAAAGTATATCCAAAAGGGGTTTCTCCGAAGTTCACTCCAGATCCTTCCCTGTTAAGGAAAATAAATCTATAGGGTGAGTAAAACGCTCGTGAGGCCAAGAACACACATGCAGGCACATTGTTTAAGTAAAAATCCCAATTTAACAAGTAGAGCAATAATATTGCTGATGTGTGCATGGGCCTCAACCCACGTATTAACCCAGTCCGAGTTCCATTAGGCCCAGTCACACGTGCACGGGGTAAGCTCTTCAAAGAATCCCTCCAAGCCCTTGTTCGAATTGTCCAAGACCAACATGGAGTCCATAGAGATATTGAAAGCTTGAAAGGAGAAATCAAATTATCTACACCATGATCCAAGCCCATGAAAAGTCAAGTGGGCCTCCAAGTGAGTTGGCCGAATAGGGCTTTAGGCCTTAGTCTTAGAGTTAGACTAGTTGCTTTAGAAGAGCATGGGCCGGCCCATCTTGACCCCAAGATGGCCGAACTCCCCTCTTCTGTTTCCCTTAGGGTTTATTAGCCCTTAGCCTATAAAGGGCGTGCTTTGTAAGGTTTTGATGTAGACGTTTTATGAATGAAATTGCTTAGTTTTTTCAACTTTCTTCCTTGTGAGAATTTCGAGCCTTTACTTGCTCTTGACAAGGGTGTTTGAGCAATCTTGCGTCTTGTTCTTGATTGTTCTACCGACCTATCCATTAGAGTAATCACCTCTGCTGGAGTCGTCGCCTACCACCTTCTACCAATTCGTGTCGTCCGTATTGATTTTAGGTCCCGCAATCAAAGCGTTGGACAACCTCGCTAGATCCTTGGGCAAACGTGGTACGTGTCTCGAAACGAGTTGATCGAGAACCGTATCAGAACTAACCTCTCAAATTTGAAAGTCAATTAGAATTACAATCAAAGTTTAAAACACAACAAGCGGAACAAGAATCGGAATTTTGAGCAACAAGATATAGTAGCTCAAAGTTGCTAAAAAATTGAGACGGTTAGGCTAATTTTCAGGTTTAAATTACAAACTTTGGGACTTTGGTTGAGCATCGAAATGGACTCAGAATGGCGCCAAATCTGGTATGATGATACTACCATATAAGGGTTATTCCTCTGTCAAATTTCATAGAAAAATACATACGGAAAGTTGGTTAACAAAATCACTAAATTCTCACGAATTTCCAAGGCAAATCTGTTTTGTATGCAAATTTTCCTTTTCTAAACATTTGGCCAATCAAAACATCTCAAATATGGTTAATTTATGTAAACAATGTCTAAGAAACATCCAAGATACATTTGGTAGGTGATTAACACCAAGAATTTCGAAACAACAAGTCCCAATCAAGATTAAGGCATTCACTAGCCAAAAAGAGGGTTTTCAATCACTGCATCAGTTTCGAACTTCGGCCGCAACTCACTCAATTCAACTTGGAATTGAGTGTGATTGGTGGAATTGGAAACTATGTGAGGACCCAAAAATTTTCTTATTTATCGAATATTACAAGTTTACTTAAATATTTAATTACTCATTTTCTCCGAATTATTTATTTCGACCATTTAAAAATCCATTTATATGGAGCAACGCCTCTTTTATATTTTAAAGCGTTTTGTTGGAAAATTCACTTTTCGAAAATTCGTTTAGTTCGGAACAACGAGTGCACGTCTTTCAAGGCTATATTGAATCGGGAGTGTATCAACATTGGAGAATTAAGAATGATCAATAGTAGATTAAGAAAGGTTAATTGAGAAATTAATACTAGACTCCTGTGAGGACTCGAAAAAATTTATTATTTTGAATTACTATTCCGAACTTATTCAAATATTTAATTGCCTGTTTGCTCCGAATATTATTTTCTAACATCTTGAGACCTAATTACATTGATCTATGACTTACTTATATTTTTAAAGTGACTCATTTCAAAAATTAATTTTTGGAAGCTCGATTAATGAAAATAGTGAAAACGTGTTTGAAAATTTTAGCCAATTGGGAGTACAATAAGCTTGGAAAATTGGAGACTTGTATAATGGTCCTAAAATAGGTAATTTTAGGTTTAAGTACTCAAGCCATAGTTAGTGGTATGATCGTTATAAGAATTTGTCGAAGGTTTCACTCTATCACGCCTAAATTGAAAATACGCGTTTTCACGCGCGCGATTAATCGAGGGACTTTAGATCATTATTTTGGGACAATTAAGAGTGAATAATATTTATATGAATATAAGTGCAGTAGAGGTTTAGTGCACGAGTGAAACAAATGCAAGAGGAATTGAGCACGAAACGCGCGAGAGAGAGTTGACTTTTGCACCAATTCTAGCCATACATTAAAGGTTCCTTTGGAAGCCTCATTTAGATCAAAATTTTCTCTCTCTTCCTCCCTAAGACAGCCGGCCATCCCAAGAACAAGAACCAAACTTGCTTCATCAATTTCTACTCCATTCCATGCACCAAATCCCAACCATTTCACATCAAAATTGAAGACCACTTAGCTTAACACTTGGAGAGTTCATCTAACTACAAAAACAAGGAGCTTTCCACGGTTTTCTTGGGCTGATAGAGGGCCGAAAATTCTGTTTGGTTCATCAACCAAAGTAAGTAGTGATCAACTCTCAAATTCTTGATCTATGGAAGTTGATTTACACTTATGAGCTTAGTTATTCATGTGGGTGGCTTGTTATTGCTGGAAAATTTTGAAGGTGGGCTCTATGAACTCCCACTCTTGGATTGATGGCTGATGTGATGCTTGAAGATGGATATAATGTTAGTTTAGTGCTCAAATTGGTAGATTAATGGTGCATAGCTAGTATAAACTTCAAGGAATGCATGGCTGAAAACTTTTCAATTCTGCCCCTGTTTTGATCGAGCCCTTTTTGCAAAATTCTGAGGGTTTGATGGCTTTTATATAATGTTTATATGTTGTATAGATGGTGTAAAAAGTTTCATCAAAAAATATTGAGGTTTGGTAGGTCAAATGGATTAATCTTGCAAAGCTAGTAAACCTGGAAAATTTTCCTGTAATGCTTAGACAGCCTTATTGTTTCATCCATAACTTTGTACTCCGATGTCAAAATCAAGTGTTGTTAGTGGTATTTGAAACTAGACATTCCCAGCTTTCCAACGGTATAAAATACAACCCCTAGTTCCACCCGAGTAGCCCGTACCAACCATTTTAAGATGACTGTCCTGTTTCTCTGTTTTCCTGGAATGAAGTTCAGAAGCTACAACTTGAGACTCAAATTTGAGATAGTTGTGTGCCGAATTTCGAAATGATTTCTTCTGTGAAATTATAGTTTTATGAATTTATTTTCCAACACCACCAACCATGCTTAATTTTGAGTTGAATTGAGTGATTTGTGATCAAAATACGAAACCTGCCCTGTTCTTGAAAACCCTAAATTTTGGGCAAAATAGATATTAGACTTGGTGTGGACTTGCCAATTGAATTTCTTGGAGTTAAAACACTTACCAAATGTATCATGAATGTTCCTCAGGCTTTTCCTATACAAATGAGCCATGTTTGAGGAATTTTCCTTGAGCAAATGTTTGGAATGGAAAACAAAAAGCTCAAAGCAGTTCTGCCTTAGGATTTTTCAAAACTTTGGTTGTTTGGTTTACTACATTCCCAAAGGTATTTTTCCATGAAATTTGATAGAGGGATACCCTTTATATAGGATTATTATATTACCAAATTTGGTACCAATCCCAGTCAATTTCGCTGCTCAACTAAATTACCAAAGTTCAAGACTTGATTTTGGAAAACCTTTATTTAACAAGGAAATTTGGGTAACTTTGAGCTACCATATCTTGGTGTTCAAAACTCCGTTTCTCGTTCCGCTTGGTTTGTTGTAAACTCGGATTACAACACTAATAGATTTGCAAATTTCAAAGGCTAGTTCCAATCAAGTGAATTTTGCCGAATTTTCAAAATTGGCCAAAAACCAACTTAAATCTGCCTTATGAACCAAAACAGCGACTTTGAGCTCATTTTTGAATGTTTTCCATTTGGAATCTTAGAAAAGTGTATTCTAGGAACTTTTAGTACTTTGGAAGAGGTTTCCAACGGTACCAAGTTTTCGAATTTTGGACCTGTAAAAAAATGAGATACGATTTTCAAAGATCTCGTACCAAAACTGAAATTTCCGAATCTTAAGGAAATGGAGATTTTTGAATTCTCCTTATTCCTTTGATGTTACTTGAGCGTATTAAACTTGATTTCCAAGATGAAACCTCAATTGCTTTTATGCTTTAAAATTCCATCTTTGAACCCCGATTTACGAGTGATTAGGATTCGTTTTCATGGTATTTTCTTAGATTGTGTACTAAGTACAATCTTTGTAATAATTGGGGGTTTATGAGTGATAAGTCCTTATTAATTGCTCAGGCACACAAGAGGAACTTCAAGAGGATCCCACGGTAAACGCTTGAACTTCTAGTGCCGTTTCTTCTTGTTTACTTGGTGAGTGTCAAGTGCATGTTTACTTGAACTCCGTGAACTCGATACATGTTACTTGTTATTGATACTTGAGATTTTTAAAATTTGAGATGGGGGTGTATTTTAACGCACTCGTTCTAGCTTAAAATAAATGACTCGTACTTGAAATGCTCGAATGTCTCAATTGCTTGCACATGTTACATGCTTGCTTGACTTGAAATAGTGTGCTATGGCTACATATGTTGTTGGAGTGAATCTCCTCGACACTCGAACATGCTTGGGGGACGCCCACATCTCATTGGCGACCCTTGGACTCGAGCCGACATGGGCTTGGTCGGGAACCTTGGCGAGCCATAAGAATCACATGATAAGCTTAATCTATTGGAGAGATCTTGCTTGGCATACTCGAGTAGTATTGCCTTAAACAAATGACAGGCGGGCCCGAAACAGGGGTATGTAAGGTGAAAGGGGACAAGTTAAGTGGAGTTCTACGGACTAAACCTACCCGATTGACGGAGTGTTAATTCGTGGAGGTTCTTGATCGTGCCAGAGAAATATAGCTCCTGAGAGCTCTAATATCCTTGAATTGTTTCTGTTTTACTTTTCAGTGAATTGTTAAATTCTTGATATATTATTGCTCAACTTGTCAATTTTGGATTGTTACTTGAACAATGTGCTTGCATGTGTGGTCTTGGCCTCACGAGCGTTTTGCTCACCCTGTAGATTTGTTTTCCTTAACAGGATTGGACATGGAATGAACTTGGAGAAACCTTTTTTGATGCACTTCTGGTTTAGGGTTTCTAATGTAATTTGGGTTAGACCTCTTATTGGTTGTACTTTTGGAAATTTAATGCATGATTTGGATATTTGATGTATCTAGATGTTGTATATTTTAGGCATTGAAGTATCTTTGGGATATTCGATGTAAGACTCGGATAATTGTTATAAATTGTTAAGTTGAAAGCTTCCGCATTATTTGACTTGTCTTATTTAGTTGTGATTTATAGTATTGCATTAAACTTGAATGAAAATTGCTTGAGTCCTGGCGAGAGCTGGGTAGACGTTCTGCGGATACCCTTTCGTTCGCCTTAGGGAGAAGTGGGGCCGTCACAGTTGGTATCAAAGCTTAGGTTTTAGAACTCTGTAGTGTATCCTAGGCTTAAAAGTTTAGGATGCCGGACTGTGGAATAGGTTGGGAAGTTAAGTGACAGCTTGTGAAAATGAAAACTAGAACCTAAGTTTGAATTAGTGGATGACAAGGAGTCTTGATCTTGTGTGATACATGTGGGATAGTACGAAATGATCAGATCTAGTTTATTGAATATATCTGGACCTACATGAGCTTTTACTTTTAAGGGTAAGCTATGGGAGGTAAGGGTGATATTAAATTGTCTTGGGGACGTATTACGGTGGTCCATTATCGAGAAAGACCTAAGGGGGCATTGGAGAGATAATCTAATTTGCAGAACTAGAACTTCATGTGATTTTCAAAGGACTTGCTCACACCCAAATAAAGGGGTGTTAATAATGGTTAATCATTTAAAGTGGCTATCCAAGGAAACTAGGGTGATCCGAGGGGGTAATCGAGAACTGAGGGCAATTGTGGATGCCTAGACTACTAGAATTCCTGAAGTGAAGATTGAGATACTTAAGGAGCGAGGAAGAGACAAAGGCTCCTAGTGAGCAGTTTCAAAAAGTTGAGAACCGACTTGCAAGGGTAGTACATGAAATTAGAGACCGGATGTGACAACCCCACCTTCCCCTAAGATGAACCAAAGAGGTTAGCGGACCGCCTGCCCAACTCTCGCCAGGACTAACGGTGCAGGTAAACACGATCTAAGATGTTTCAGGAAAATAACACGCGCTCACACAAGCCGATATCGCGAAATAGCCAAACGCAAATCAAACCGTCGGTGAATAGCGGGTGCCATGTCATATAACTCGGAAAAACATTCCCAAACTAAATAAGACACATAAACGGGTTAAACAGTGTTATACACATACGTTTGTAAATTTACAAAACAACAGGAAGATAATTAGATCAAAATACATTTAGGGTTTTGCCCAAAAAGAGCTATTCAAATTACATTCACATAAGCTCAACTCGGCAACCAACATTCATAGCCTTTCCAAAAGTATTCAAATTCCTGTAAGGAAAACAAAAGGAATAGAGTGAGCTTACGCCCAGTGAGATACTACCACTCAAGCAACGAAGATCATATAAGCAGATAGTATTTCATTCCAATTCATCTAATAAAACTAAGCCAAGAGTACACATCAATAGAATTGGTAAAAGGATACAGACGGCTCTCAAGAGCCCCTTTCCTTGCTTGTATACTTGATCAGACTTCATTGATCCTCCGTCAATGTTTACGAGTAACCAACCATAGGCTCCACTTTACTTCCATTCCTTCCACCCAACATACCCCTACCAGGCCTGAACTCCATATAGTATAAATTTGGTAATACTCGAGTATACCGGAATCGAGAGTCTCATACTACAAGATTCCATATAACAGTCCCCATGGCTCATCAATTTTCACGACCAAACCCTTGCCGGCTCGATTCAATTGACCACCAATAGGGTTGAGCTAAGTGATAACAGTAAGGCCGTTGGATACTCGTCCATACGACACCAATTCAAGTATTTGCATGTATCATTCAATTTTACGGTAAACAGTCATATATAATACAAAAAAGGTGAGAGCAGTCAAGTACACCCTCACTTTAATTAGTTTCAACAGTGCAAATAAGCATTCAAGGCATCAAGTTCAAATATAACAAAGCCACACAGTAACAACCAAGTGAGTAGTACACTCACCAAGCAAGCAAGTGGAATTTCGTAAACTTCCGCCCAAAGAGCGTCTTTAATCACCGTCACGCCCTAAAATATTCAAATAAGCACAATAAGACTCGATTACAAGTCATAAACCAATTCCACATACTACCAAAAATAAGGCTTCATTAGAACGTATAAGTACTAAAGTAAGCTAGGGAAAGTCCGGAAATGAGAGTTAAGCTCTAAGACCTCAAAATAGTTTTGACGTCATTAAGCGTATTGGACACAACTGGCACTACGATTATCGGATGGATGTAAAAGATACACTTTTTCGAAGCTAACAGGAAGGGTTACAATGTTGAAGAAGACCACTCAGTCCAGTTTACAATGTTTCTAGGTCAAATTTACTAAAACAACCCCAGATTTTCCAATTCGAAGTTTACTGTGGCAGTCCTGATTCATTCGGTCATATCTCAGCATATACAACTCCAATTCAAGTGGCCATTTGAAAGCTAAGACACAAGGCTATAAGTCTTAAGAAGACATCAACAACCAAATCAGCAGCATTCCTGGTCAAAACAACCAATTACAGAAGCTGATTAGCATGTTCGGGTAAAAACAGGGCAGCAGGGGTATTTCAATCTTTTCACAGGCTACGTTACTCCGATTGGCCTGAAATTTTGTAGGCAACTATAAAATATCATTCCCTATAACTTTCATGTTTTAACCCAAGACTAATTCAGCCTCTAACTAGGTCCAACAGTGCCGGGCAGAATGGTGAAAAATTGGAACCCTAATCCGGAAATTTCGGTTCAAAGCGGAAATTTTCCGCAAATAGCTACAATTTACACACCAAGGCTTCATTCTAAACCATTCCCAACCATCATCCATAGCCACACAATATCAATCATATGAAAACTGAAAAATCCCCAATAAATATAAAATTTCATAAATTTCAACCAAAAGCCACAAAATAACACAAAAAATTATCTCTTTAACTCACATAAGGTACCAATTGGACATTATTAGGATCAAGGGAAGGTTCCTTGGTCACATACCTTGCAAACCCAAGAAAAGACCCAATTTAGCACCTTGCTCCTCCAAACCACTTCACAACCAACCTTAATACCACTAAACTAAGAGGTTTTATGGAGTAATTTGAAGGTTAACTGGTTGGAATGAAAGATTGAACAAGATTGGAGCTAAGAAAGTGAAGAGTTTTCTTTTCTTTCTCCCTCAGAGAGAGCCGGCCATAAGCTCGGAAATTTTAGTGATTTTTTGGTCAATTTTTGATTTATTTGGTAAAGTAATGAATAGTGGTAAAAAAGTAAGACTAGTTCTCCAAGTGACACTTGTCACTATAATTAATACATGATTATCCTTTTGTCTCTCCACTCTCATCCATATAACAACCTCTAATTATCTCTTAGCACCTAATAAATTAATCCCAGTATCCCAAACTTAACCTAATTGGCCGAATTTTACCGAACTTTCCGCACTAGCGGGTCCCACATCCGGTATACGCTCTTAATTTCTCAAAAACTAACCGGTACTAGAAAAATCATCTAAAAACTATATTTACTCATAAAAATTATCTAGAAAATTTTTCTAATAAAGAAAATGCGTAAAGGCGTGCAAATAAATAAAATAAGGCCTAGAAATTGAGAAATTTACGGGTTCTCACACCGGACGGATAAGTCAATGGCTGGGTGTGTTACCTTGGTTGAACAAGTAGAGAATGACAAGATATTTGATATGGGACATGGGATTAAAACTCCTAGTGCTGGAAATGAAAATGATCCTATGGGATAGTAGAGACTTTTGGCTCCACCAATCACTAAATCCGTGACTTAGTCTATCTTAATGGTTTTGACAAAGTGGTCAGGGTGATACTTGTTCAAAGGCCATTGCACTTCGTGTTTTTCTTGATTATGTTTACTACCCTGTGAAACAATTGAATGTTACTCATGACATGCTTGACTTTATTGTTTTATGATTTCAAATCTATGATTGGGTTGTACACCTCGCAACTATTTCGGTGTCTTCCCTCTTATCCTTGTATTTGTTTGGCATGGTCAAAGTGCCACTTTTCAAACCTCATTTATGCACTCTCATTTTATATCATGTCTTTATAATTGATAAATTTATGAGTGGCCGAACAAGTGAAAAGGGACTAAGGGCAAGGGATTAAGCAATCCCAAGCTCAAGGGGATGATTAGGGAACGACTGTTGGATTGAACCGAAACCCTAAAAATGAAGGAAAACCATCACGTAGTTACTGCTATTGACCATACGATTGATGTCCTAGCATGGTTGGTTGAGCACCCAAGCTCTAGATCAATAAGTCAACCTAAGAATTAAGTGAGGTGTGAAAATGGAATGATTCTCGAAGTTCGCTCCATCTGAGTTTCACGGAGAATCTAATCTCGAAATAGTTGGACCGATTTAAGGGAATCAAATAAGGCACTAGTGAAAGCAAGATATTAAAGTTTCTTCTCGAGTAACTTTACAAGTGAGTATTGGAGGGGGAACTAAGACATGAAAATTTTATATTAAGGAATAGGGTCCCTGCATCTGGTTGTGTTTGTAAGTAATGATAGTACTCTCATGGAGACTTAAGAACTCGCCCGTATTAAGTAGAGAATAGTTAAGATTTGTATTCCGGGGTAACCTATAAGCAAAAGAATGAAAGAGTATTATGACTCGAACTTCCATTATGAATAGTTACTTTTTTTGATCTTTTGATCTACCTGGCAGGCTAGCATTTGACTTAAGCCAATTGGTAAGATGACAACCTTAGAAGAAATGCGTAAGGAAATGGATATTCTTCGAAATGAGGTAGAATTTCAAAAGAAATTGACTGACTACTGGGAAGGATGGTGGAAACAAGAATACACATAGAAAACTGAGCTGCTACGTAAAAATATAGAATTGGAGAAGGAATACAAGGAAAATTCTCAAACTGGTCAAGCCGTCACTTCTCACACAAAATGTGGATACTGTGGCAAGATGAACCACACTGAGGACAAGTGCTGGATAAAGCAAGGAAAGTGTCTGTGGTGAGGTAGTATCAAGCATAAGATTTCGAATTGCCCCAACGCCTCTAAAAAGAGGAAATACTCAGTGGTTAGCTAGATTCGCCACAAAGTAATTGAGTGTCAGAAAAGGGCTCTAAGTGTTGGAAGTTTTCGAGTGGGGGTAGATAACTCCACTCGAGGGATAGAGATTGTAGCGTTACCCTAAACTAGACTAGCACTTTTGGAGATTTAATCTTTTGTATAAAGGAAAGTCTTTTGTTATTTTGTATCTTGGCAATTTGACACATTTTGGTACAATCTTATTGTTTCCCTTTTCCTTTTGAAATGATTTGATAAACCTATCCCGAATTGATGCAACTATTACGATTTTTCCATGACATATGGAGATGTACCTTGCTTTTAATTATTCTCATGGTTTATATGTACAGTTAAACTTTGCCCTACACTTTTAGACTAATAATAAGACATGAACAGTAGTAGATGTGATCGAGATTGTACGTGAGAGAGTAGGCAAACTTGAGATCTTGGAGATGATCAGGGATCGTGACCAAATCGAGAACTTGGTGTTGAAATTGAGACCCAATGTTTGATTGCCAATTTGATATATTAATACTGTGA
The DNA here is from genome assembly GCF_036785885.1 of Coffea arabica. Taxonomy (NCBI): domain Eukaryota; kingdom Viridiplantae; phylum Streptophyta; class Magnoliopsida; order Gentianales; family Rubiaceae; genus Coffea; species Coffea arabica. The sequence goes on from NW_027266173.1 coordinate 59,927, forward strand.
GACTTGGGTTAGTGAAAAGAAATCTTTGATAGATTTGATGAGCATAATGATTGAGGGATCGAATATCAAATTTGGAATGGAAGCTTGAGTCTATATGTATACATAGATTATCGAGACTTGAACAATGTGATCATTAAGGACAAATACTCCATTGTCTCACATAGCCGGGGATTTTGACCAATGGCAAGGAGTCGTGATATTATTCAAGTTGAATCTAAAGTAGAGCTATTACCAGTTGAGGATCCTAGAAACTGATGTGTTTAAAATCACTTCCAATTCAAGATAGGGACACTTTGAACTTTCAATTATGCCGTTGGGTTGACCAATGCACTAGCAACAACTATGACCTGAATGCATCGGGGTTTTAAATCGTAATTGGATTAACTTGTGGTGGCATTTATTGATGATATATCGGTATACTCTAAGGTTGAGGAGATCATGAAAGATACTTGATGATGTTTTACAAATCTCAAGAATGCATCAACTTTCGTTAAATTCAATAAATGTGAGTTCGATGGGAAGGAAATAGCCTTTCTAGGTTATACAATATCCAAGGAAAGAATTGTTATTGACTCGGCTAAAGTGGAAGCTGTTTAAGAGGAAACGACCAAAGAATCCTACCGAAATTTGGAGTTCTTAGAGTTAGCCGAATACTACCTTTGGTTTATCAAGGATTTTTCTAAGAGTGCAAGACTTGGTAAGTTATTTGGGATTTTAAATGTGAGTAAGAATTTTAAAAGTGAAAGGTGTTTAACCGATGCACTTGTGTTAGTCCTACCGAGCGGAGAAGGTAGACATAAGGCCGATTATGTTGCCCTATGACCTAGGAATTAAAATGTCTAATAGGGAAAATTAAGGTTTGAATGCTAGTTGAGTGAATAGAAATTGTGAAGCATCAGTTGGAAAAACGTAAGTTAGTAGTTGATCTGGTAGACTTAATCATTAAGAGAATGATATTGTCCTAGGTGTGAATTTCGAGGACGAAATTCCTTTTTAAGGAGGGGAGGATGTGAGGACCCAAAAATTTTCTTATTTATCGAATATTACAAGTTTACTTAAATATTTAATTACTCATTTTCTCCGAATTATTTATTTCGACCATTTAAAAATCCATTTATATGGAACAACGCCTCTTTTATATTTTAAAGCATTTTGTTGGAAAATTCACTTTTCGAAAATTAGTTTAGTTCGGAACAACGAGTGCATGTCTTTCGAGGCTATACTTGAATCGGGAGTGTATCAACATTGGAGAATTAAGAATGATCAATAGTAGATTAAGAAAGGTTAATTGAGAAATTAATACTAGACTCCTGTGAGGACACGCAAAAATTTATTATTTTAAATTACTATTCCGAACTTATTCAAATATTTAATTGCCTGTTTGCTCCGAATATTATTTTCTAACATCTTGAGACCTAATTACATTGATCTATGACTTACTTATATTTTTAAAGTGACTCATTTCAAAAATTAGTTTTTGAAAGCTCGATTAATGAAAATAGTGAAAACGTGTTTGAAAATTTTAGCCAATTGGGAGCACAATAAGCTTGGAAAATTGGACACTTGTACAATGGTTCTAAAATAGGTAATTTTAGGTTTAATTACTCAAGTCATAGTTAGTGGTATGATCATTATAAGAATTTCTCGAAACTTTCACTTTATCGCGCCTAAATTGAAAATACGCGTTTTCACGCACGCGATTAATCGAGGGACTTTAGACCATTATTTTGGGGCAATTAAGGGTGAATAATATTTATATGAATATAAGTGCATTAGAGGTTTAGTGCACGAGTGAAACAAATGCAAGAGGAATTGAGCACGAAACGCGCGCGTATGTGACAGCCCCACCTCCCCCTAAGGCGAACCAAAGAGTTCGGCGGACCGCCTGCCCAGCTCTTACCGGGACTCAGTCGTTCACTCAAACAAATCCGAAATAAAACCACAAGAAAGAGTATAACAACAATCCAAAACTTAAAGCGACACCTATATATATTGCTATCTCCAACGGGAGTACAAACATTGAATATACAAAGGTTCTCATTTCTTCATACAACCAGCCCGTGCCAAGCACTAGTGCGAGAACCATTACAAAATCAAAGAACTAGACTAGGCTAGTCGATACCAAGCTCTCGTTCTTTCTCGCCTTCCCCTGTTAAGGAAAACCAAACTAAAGGAGTGAGATAAAAGTTCAGTGAGGTTCCGAACACATAATCAAACATTAAATTCAATACATTAAACATAGAATATCAATAATTCAGGAAGTATTTACAATGGAAAGCGATAGTAACACATTCATTAAAAGCATATGGGCTCACATGGAGCTATTCGTTGCTCGTTCTCCTGTCATTCCCCTTATTCCTCCGATTATTTAAAAATGCATTTTTGTATGTAAAACCCTCGTTCGTTCATTCCATTTCACCCCCATCCGGACGTTGGCCGGACTCCACCCGACAACAAGGTAATACTCGAGTATACCAACGTTCACACTCTGGGTCACCATATCGCCCAACCGAGTCTGCTTCTGGCTCGAGTCGATCGGTAACGAAGGGCAGGGTCCAGTTCAGCCAAAAGGCTTACATCATGCGCAACTAATGTATCAACCATTAAATCATTGAAAATTTCACGTTTCATTTAGGTCGAGTGCGATAAAGTACACGCTCGCTTAGAAAATTCGTTTTGAAAATCATTGAAAACACTTAACACATTATCAAAAAACAACAAGTCATGAAGTCAATGAGAATATAACAAACAAGGAACACTCACCTATTTAAGCAAAATAATGTCCAAAGTTTCCTTCCGGATACACCCTCAATCATCAAGATATCCTAATAATCAAACGAACACATTATGCTTCAACCATCAAAGATGTAAGTGAGTCAAAGACAAGTCGAATACGTACTAGTACAAAATATAAATATGGTTTTGGTAGTGAAAAGAGTACATTGAAACCAAAGGACATAAGTAAAATATTTGTAAAACTTAGACTCACTTGTAAAACTTTAAAATCGCTATTTGAGTTGAAGTGACAAAGAAAACGGAAATACCCTAGATGGTTCACGTGGTATTCGCTCTCAAGCCTTACTCAAGTCGCAAGTGTATCGACCTAGTTCTCGAGCATAAATTTGGGCAGCACGCTCTTTGTAGTTACCTATTTTCCAGCCATTTATGGCTTCATTCTTTTCCTCAATCAAACCCAAAGTGATATACAAAATCATCTCATTTCAATAGCCATTCCATAGGCTCCAAGTCATACAGGTACAAAATCATGCTAGGAACATGTGCGGAAATGGAGTTTGTGTCAAGAAACAAAAGACAGATTTGACGTTGTTTTGCGTAACGGACACAACCGAAGCTACGCTTATCATATTGGGGTAAAATTTATACCGTTTCGAAGCTAACGAAGAGAGCTACAACTTTTATGAAGACCACTGAATCCAGTTCGTAGTGTATCTAGGTCAAAATTTGAAATTACTGAACCAGAATCACACAAATAGGTCAGTTAACCGCGCTGTTTAAACGACAATAACTCAGGCTACCGAAGTCCAATCGAGGTGATTCTTGGGGCGTTGGAAAGTTAAGACATAGGACTACAACTTTTTTGTTTTACCCAAAGGATAATTCAGTACACATCAAGGTGAACAGACACGGTTAGTTTTGTGAAATATCAAATTGTCCACTGGACTAAACCTATGAGAGTCAAGGGTATTTTTGTCTTTTTACATGCTACGTTGCTCTGATTGAGCTGAAAATATCATTCTCTAAAACTTTCATGTTTTGTGGTAGGCCTAATTCAGCCGCTAACATGATGAAATGGAACCGGACAGAACTGAAGCTAAATTTTTCAGAAATCTGAAATTTTTGTTATTTCAAGCTATAGTTCACATTTTCACCTTGAAACTACCACTACTATCACCTTCACAAGATCAGATACCATATATATACATCATACCACACCTAACCCACAAGAAACCCTAACTCAAAAGTCATCCATCTAATCATCAAAATCACTTGAAACAAGCATCACAAACACAATTCTAAACTTAATACCCAACTTAATCATGAGTAACGGAGAAAGAAAGGGTGATCAGCCATTATACCTCAAGATAAGAGCTTGCGAGAGTGATCCTCCACTTTTCCTTGAAATTTTTGGTTCTTTAGGCTTCCCAAGCTTCCAACTAGTGATCAATCGGTTTAGTTTTTTCTTGGTTGCACTCAAGAGGTTGGATTCAAGGTAGAAGATTGAACTTTCTTCACTCTCTTGCTCCTCCTAGCTCTCAGCCAAAATAGGAAGAAAAATGAGGAAAGATGAACTCAAATGGAAGATAAGAAGGTGAGACTTGGCTTGGTCAAGAAACCATAGGTGGTTGACACTTGTCACCACCAAAGCCTTCCAAGTTTCTCTTTCTTTTCCTTGCATTTTGGCCACATATTTCGGTCACATGGCTGAGGATGAGGGGGGATATTTTGCAAAAATATCAAGGGTATGTGGTGGTAGTGAAGTGGTGATCAAGTGGTGTGTTCAATCGGTAGTGATCGATACCCGTCGGTTTGAGCCGGTTTTTCTTAAACCGCGTATACTAGGGTTTTTAACTTCTAATCACTAACTTATTATTATCACTTCTAATCATATAATATTTCCTCATCCAAAAGTCACTCGTACCTACCAAATTTGATCCTCACTCTGTACCGAATAGTCGAACTACGGAAAAACGTGAAAACCCTAATTCGCTCTAACTTGAAAACGGACAACGAAAACCCTTACTTCTATATTCATTTACACTTATTGTGGTGTAATTGGGTAGTAGGGCTATTATAAAATCATAAGTTCCAAATAAAAGGGGATTTTTAAGAAAACGTGAGAGGTTTTACAATTCCATAAATTGAATTTAGGGTTTCAGTTAAAATATGAGAAATTTGAGAAAACGGTCAGTCACAAGTGAAACTAGGGTTTTGATTAGACGTTTAGGGTTTCTAGTCTTTTTAAAATAAAACAAGGTTTTAAACCAAACCCAAAGAAATAACTTTAGTTTCTTCTTTAAAACAAAATAATATTTTTAAAATAAAAATAAACTAAAGAAACCGTAATATCCTCTTTGAGACTAAACAAAAGATGATCCTAAAAGTTTGGGTATCACAATCTCCCCTCCTTCAAAGAATGTCGTCCTCGACATTTTTTTTCAAAAGGTGATTTAGTATGTAACACAGTAAATTGACTAAAACAACAAGATATAACACACCAAATACACAAGGAGACATATACACAATATAATGCACTGTATACACCAAGAGGAATTTCAAGTTAGACAAAGTCAAGTGCAGCAGGTACTATATATGTAGGTATTAACATACCACAAGTAAATGACATGTAGGAATAATGCAAGGGCAAAACGAAAGAAAACGCGACTTGTTGTCCCACACTCAGCTAAGATGACCCCGTCCGGTCTCTCACGTCACTTTCTATCCCAACTATACGTCTGTTGACCTCTAGTACTCTTTCTAGCTAGACAAAGCCTATTCATGTTCCCGAAATACAAGTCTCAAGTACTTAGTACCGTTTCAACGTTGGAGTACTCGGGCACGAGAATCCGAAATAAGACAATTCACATCTCGAGCTGGCCAGTCCCAAGAGTAAACTATCTACAATTGAGATTCCTACCTGACATACTTATCTATGATTCTCAGATACCACGGGAAAGATTTAAGGCCTATAACATTCACAATTCAGAGCTTATGCTCGAATGAGCACTTAATCCTTCATACTTATTCACCACTTAGTCCAGGTTCACTCCGCGCAGAGACCACGCGAAGCAGGCTCTGATACCAACTGTGACAGCCCCACCTCCCCCTAAGGCGAACCAAAGGGTTCGGCGGACTGCCTGCCCATCTCTCGCCGGGACTCAGTCGTCACTCGAACAAATCTGAAATAAAACCACAAGAAAGAGTATAACAACAATCCAAAACTTAAAGTGACACCTATATACATTGCTATCTCCAACGGGAGTACAAACATCGAATATACAAAGGTTCTCATTTCTTTAAACAACCAGCCTGTGCCAAGCACTAGCGCGAGAACCATTACAAAATCAAAGAACTAGACTAGGCTAGTCGATACCAAGCTCTCGTTCTTGCTCGCCTTCCCCTGTTAAGGAAAACAAAACTAAAGGATGTCTGTGACGGCCCCACCTCCCCCTAAGGCGAACCAAAGGGTTTGGCGAGTCGCCTGCCCGGCTCTCGCCGGGACTCAGTCGTTCCTTAATCAAATCCAGAATAAATCACAAGAATAAATAGGGCAGCAATCCAAACTTAAAGCGGAACTTATATATATTGCTATCTCAAAAGGAAGTACAGCCATCAAATGTACAAAGGTTCTCACTTCACCATACAACCAGCCCGTGCCAAGCACTAGGGCGAGAACCATTACAAAAGAAACAAAATACCTAGACTAGGCTAGTCTATGCTCTCAACCTGCTCGCCGTCCCCTGTTAAGGAAAACAAAACTAAAGGGGTGAGCTAAAAGCTCAGTGAGGTTCCGAACAGATAATCAACAATCAATTCAATACATTAAACATGGAGTATTAATAATTCAAGGAACATTTACAATGGAAAGCGATAGCAACATTCATTAAAAGGATACGGGCTCACATGGAGCTATTCGTTTGTTCGGTCGTTCCCCTGACATTTCCCCTTATTCCTCCAATCGTTTGAAAATACATTTTTTGTAAGTAGAATCCCTCATTCATCCTTTTGTTCGTTCATCCCCTTTTCCGGACGTTGACCGGACTCCACCCATCGGACCATTGGCCGGACTACAAGGTAATACTCGAGTATACCAAATTCACCCAGGGTCACCATATCGCCCGACCGAGTCCGCTTCTGGCTCGAGTCGATCGGTAACGAAGGGTAGGGCCCAATTCAGCTAAAAGGCTTACATCATGCGCAACTAATGTTTCCATCATTAAATCATTGAAAATTTCACGTTTCATTAAGGTCGAGCGCGATAAAGTACACGCTCGCCTAGAAAACTCGTTTTAGAAATCCTTGAAAGCACTTAACACATTATCAAACAACAACAACAAGTCATGAAGTCCGGGAGAATATAACAAACAAGGAACACTCACCTAGATATGCAAAATAACGTGCAAAATATCCTTCCGGATATTACCCTTACTCACCAATGAAACCTAAGGTTGAACAAGAGAACATATTACAGTTTATCGAGCAAAACATTTAAGGGAAACAAAGAAATCCGACTAATTAGGAGTAAAACGTGTAAAAATGACTTTCAAGTAAGAAGAGGGTTGTTTGAACCCCAGGATGAAAAATCATGTTTTAAAATGGAAAACCGGTCATGGTATTGGCCAAACAAAAGTACACAAGTTCAAATAGAAACCTAGCCTTCGAGCGAAAATTTGGGCAGCACGCCCTTTGTGTTTACCTAATTTTCCAGCCATTTTGGCTTCATTATTTTTCCTCAACCACAACCCAACATCACTCATAAGCAATTCAAGTCAAGAGCCGTTCCATAGGCTCACAATATCATAAGAATAAGAATTACAACAATCACAAGTGCAGAAATTCAACTTAGCACAAGACAGATTTGACGTACGAATGCGGAAATAACATATCTGAAGTTACGCTTATCGGATTGAGACAAAACCTATGCCGTTTCGAAGCTAAGACACAGAGTTACAACATTCATGAAGGTCACTTAGTCCAGTTCCTAATGTAACTTAGTCAAATTCTCAAATTACTAAACCAGAAACCAATTCGTCGGCTGTTTAAACGCAGAACACTGTAATGGACATATCTCAGAGTACACAAGTCCGAATCAGGTGTTCTTAGAGGCATTTGCAAGCTAATTCAGAATACTACAACTTTCATTTTTTGCTAAAAAGCTAAATCAGAATGGATCCTAGTCAAAAAACGTGATAAACTGGACTTAACTGATCACACGGACTGCTTGGGAAATACTTAAAATAGTAAGGGTATTTTGGACTTTTCACGTCCTACATTGCTCCGATTGAGCTGAAATTTTGTAGACACCTATAAAATACCATTCTCTACAACTTTCATTCTTTGTTCTAAGGCCAATTCAGCCTCTAACATAGGGTTACAAATTCGGACAGAATGATGGGGAAAATTTCCAGATTCTGGAATTTTTTTGTAATCAATGGAACTTTCTCAATTTTTTTGTTCTAATCACTACCAAAACACCTTATACAACCTTAATTGCAACATACAAGCATCATACAACAAATTGGGCAGAAATTCCTCAAGCCCTAGTTCATCATATAAAAGGGGAAAACCTCCAAATTCATCACACCCACTTGCCTAATCATGAAATCAAGCCAAAACTTAAGCTAAAACACATCTTAAAGCAAGATTCAAAGCAACAAACATCATGATCAAATGTTGGTACCTCAAAAGCAAGGCTTGGTAGAGTGATCCTTCACCCCCTTTGATATTTCTTGGTTCCTCAAGCTTCCCAACTCACACCCTCCACTTTAATCGGTTTAGAATTGGATTTTCTCACTTGGTTAGCTAAGATCAAGAAGAAAATGGTTGTTCTTGTTCTCTCTTTTCTCTCTCCCTTGTGGTCGACCAAGCTGCTGAAAATGAAGAGAAAGGGTGCAAAATTTGGTTAAGTAAGAAGACAAAGTGTCTTGGTCAAGAAGCCTTAAGGTGGCGACAAGTGTCGCCACCACTACCTTCCATTTTTCTCTTTCTTTCCCTTACATTTCTAGCCTCATAATTTCGGTCAAACCAGCTGCAAATTAGGAAGATATTTTGTGCAAAAGTCAATAAGCTTGTATAGTAAGAAAATTGGTGGTCAAGTGGTGCGTTTAATCGGTAATGCGCGGGACCCGCCGGTTCGCGCCGTTTTTCTTAAAAACTCACGTACTAGGGTTTTTACTTCCCATTCACTAACCTTATCTCATTGCTCCTAATCACATATTATTTCTCACTTAAAAGTCACTCTTAATCACCAAATTTGATCCTTGCTCCATACCGAAATTTCATCCGGCGAAAAATCGCGAAAACCCTAATTTGCTCCAATTTTGAAAACGAAGAGTGAAACCCTACTTTTTAGGTTCATTTGCACTTATTGGAGAATGATTGGGTAGTAGGGCCATAATAAAGGAATAATTTCTAAATAAAAGGCATATTTGAGAAAAATATAAGAAATTTGCGAGTCCTCACACTCTCTCCCCCTTAAAAGAATTTCGACCTCGAAATTCATACCTTCCGTCGCCTCGGAGGACCCCAGAACTTGTTGCTGATCTACGGCATAAACTTGTGTCGATACTTTTGTTCGATTTCCTCTTTCATGAGGTTGTTTCAGTTTGGTTCCTTCCACTTGTTGAGTACTACCCTCTCGTGGCTGTTTCTTCGGGCAATTGCTAAGTTGATGATTGCTACTCCCACAAATCAAACATTTTCCCCTTTTCCGCTAGCAATCATTCTCAGTGTGATTTGCCTTTCCACAGTATCCACAGGCCAATCGAGGAGCTACTGTTGGATCTTCTCGAGAAATGTCCTTTGATCCGATCTGACTTCCTTTCATAGACCTTTCATCTAATACTCTTAATGTCCAAGGTGGGCGAGGTGAATGGTTCACTTTTTGCACTTTGGAGAGCATTGTCTTTTCTCTGGATTCCTCAGGTGTGCTGTTGGATGTATCTCTTTTTCGCGTTTGACAGGCTTTTACTTGAGCTTTCACATTCTCAATTCTTTGGGCCTTCTCAAGAGCCTCTGTAAATGTATTAACTTGAACTGCCGCTAATGCCTCCTGGATTTCCAAATTTAGTCCTTGTATAAATCGTCTTATTCTCCGTCGCTCCGTAACCACCAATTCGGAAGCGAATTTAGACAGTCTAGTAAATTTGGTCTCATATTCGGCCACACTTAGGGTTCCCTGACGCAACCCAATAAATTCGTCCTCTCTCCTTTCTTGGACTAAAGGTGGGAGATACTTTTCGTTAAATTCCCTTACAAAGTTCGCCCATGTCCATACCGTCTGTTCTCTTTCCCACTTGGCTTTAATTACATTCCACCACGCGCGGGCTGGTCCTTCGAATTGAAATACAGCAAAATTTACTTGTCTTTGCTCCATGTAATTCAAAGCCGCGAAGATATTAATCATTGCCTCCAACCACTACTCAGCTATATCCAGATCAGGCCCTCCTTGAAATTTCGGAGGTAGAAACTTTTGGAATCTCTCAAGAGCCTTATCCTCTCCGATCTCAGGATTTCGGGGTTGATTCACTGGCATTTGACCCTGTTGATCTACCAGTCGTGCCAGGATATTTGTCATTTGTTGCATCGCCGTTGCCATTTGATCTCCAGCCTCAACCCTCGGTCCCTGTTCTTGTTCGACCACTGTTTCTCTTTCTTCTCTCGGTTCTTGAGCTTGCCTAGCTCTACGGCCACGACTAGTTCCACGTCCATGACTACGTCTCCCGTCCATATATATGTTTTCCCTCTTTCTTTTCTTTTTTTTCCCCAAAAAGGTAATTTAGTAAATAAATACGGTAAATTGACTATAGTAACAAATTCTAGCATTCCAAATACACCAATAAACATATACGCACATAACATGCCATATCAAGAAGACGGATAAGCAAATACACAAATACATATCAAGTTGGATAGATAACCATGTACACACATGTATACTAACGTCATGTAGTAACAATATACAGGTAAATCAAAAGGAAAAGGCGAAGTCGTCCCAGTATCAGCCCGTCCAGTCCCTCACATCACTTACTATCCAAACTAGATGTCCCTCACGTCACTTACTAACGTCTTGCGCTCATTCTAGTCAGACAAAGCCTGTTCATGTTCCCAAAATGCAAGTCTCAAGTACTTAGCAGCGCCTCAACTCTGGAGCACTCAGGCACAAGAATCCGAAATAAGATAATCCACATCTCGAGCTGCAGTCCCAAGAGTAAACTATCTACAATCGGAATTCCTACCTAACATACCTATCTATGATCCTCAGATACCATGAGAAAGATTTAAGGCCTATAACATTCGCAATTCATAGCTTCACTTAGTCCCTCATACTTATTCACCACTTAGTCCAGGGTCACTCCGCGCCGAAACCACGCGAAGCAGCTATAGGTTTTATCCCTCAATCGCTTAACTCTCAAGTCAAATCGAATCAAATCAAATCCCACAGTCTGGCATCCTAAACTTCAAGCCTAGGATACACTACAGGAATCTGAAGCCTAACCTCTGATACCACCTGTGACGGCCCCACCTCCCCCTAAGGCGAACCAAAGGGTTTGGCGAGTCGCCTGCCCGGCTCTCGCCGGGACTCAGTCGTTCCTTAATCAAATCCAGAATAAATCACAAGAATAAATAGGGCAGCAATCCAAACTTAAAGCGGAACTTATATATATTGCTATCTCAAAAGGAAGTACAGCCATCAAATGTACAAAGGTTCTCACTTCACCATACAACCAACCCGTGCCAAGCACTAGGGCGAGAACCATTACAAAAGAAACAAAATACCTAGACTAGGCTAGTCTATGCTCTCAACCTGCTCGCCGTCCCCTGTTAAGGAAAACAAAACTAAAGGGGTGAGCTAAAAGCTCAGTGAGGTTCCGAACAGATAATCAACAATCAATTCAATACATTAAACATGGAGTATTAATAATTCAAGGAACATTTACAATGGAAAGCGATAGCAACATTCATTAAAAGGATACGGGCTCACATGGAGCTATTCGTTTGTTCGGTCGTTCCCCTGACATTTCCCCTTATTCCTCCAATCGTTTGAAAATACATTTTTTGTAAGTAGAATCCCTCATTCATCCTTTTGTTCATTCATCCCCTTTTCCGGACGTTGACCGGACTCCACCCATCCGACCATTGGCCGGACTCCACCCATCCGGACGTAGCCGGACTACAAGGTAATACTCGAGTATACCAAATTCACCCAGGGTCACCATATCGCCCGACCGAGTCCGCTTCTGGCTCGAGTCGATCGGTAACGAAGGGTAGGGCCCAATTCAGCTAAAAGGCTTACATCATGCGCAACTAATGTTTCCATCATTAAATCATTGAAAATTTCACGTTTCATTAAGGTCGAGCGCGATAAAGTACACGCTCGCCTAGAAAACTCGTTTTAGAAATCCTTGAAAGCACTTAACACATTATCAAACAACAACAACAAGTCATGAAGTCCGGGAGAATATAACAAACAAGGAACACTCACCTAGATATGCAAAATAACGTGCAAAATATCCTTCCGGATATTACCCTTAGTCACCAATGAAACCTAAGGTTGAACAAGAGAACATATTACAGTTTATCGAGCAAAACATTTAAGGGAAACAAAGAAACCCGACTAATTAGGAGTAAAACGTGTAAAAATGACTTTCAAGTAAGAAGAGGGTTGTTTGAACCCCAGGATGAAAAATCATGTTTTAAAATGGAAAACCGGTCATGGTATTGGCCAAACAAAAGTATACAAGTTCAAATAGAAACCTAGCCTTCGAGCGAAAATTTGGGCAGCACGCCCTTTGTGTTTACCTAATTTTCCAGCCATTTTGGCTTCATTATTTTTCCTCAACCACAACCCAACATCACTCATAAGCAATTCAAGTCAAGAGCCGTTCCATAGGCTCACAATATCATAAGAATAAGAATTACAACAATCACAAGTGCAGAAATTCAACTTAGCACAAGACAGATTTGACGTACGAATGCGGAAATAACATATCCGAAGTTACGCTTATCGGATTGAGACAAAACCTATGCCGTTTCAAAGCTAAGACACAGAGTTACAACATTCATGAAGGTCACTTAGTCCAGTTCCTAATGTAACTTAGTCAAATTCTCAAATTACTAAACCAGAAACCAATTCGTCGGCTGTTTAAACGCAGAACACTGTAATGGACATATCTCAGAGTACACAAGTCCGAATCAGGTGTTCTTAGAGGCATTTGAAAGTTAATTCAGAATACTACAACTTTCATGTTTTGGTAAAAAGCTAAATCAGAATGGATCCTAGTCAAAAAACGTGATAAACTGGACTTAACTGATCACACGGACTGCTTGGGAAATACTTAAAATAGTAAGGGTATTTTGGACTTTTCACGTCCTACATTGCTCCGATTGAGCTGAAATTTTGTAGAAACCTATAAAATACCATTCTCTACAACTTTCATTCTTTGTCCTAAGGCCAATTCGGCCTCTAACATAGGGTTACAAATTCGGACAGAATGATGGGGAAAATTTCCAGATTCTGGAATTTTTTTGTAATCAATGGAACTTTCTCAATTTTCTTGTTCTAATCACTACCAAAACACCTTATACAACCTTAATTGCAACATACAAGCATCATACAACAAATTGGGTAGAAATTCCTCAAGCCCTAGTTCATCATATAAAAGGGGAAAACCTCCAAATTCATCACACCCACTTGCCTAATCATGAAATCAAGCCAAAACTTAAGCTAAAACACATCTTAAAGCAAGATTCAAAGCAACAAACATCATGATCAAATGTTGGTACCTCAAAAGCAAGGCTTGGTAGAGTGATCCTTCACCCCCTTTGATATTTCTTGGTTCCTCAAGCTTCCCAACTCACACCCTCCACTTTAATCGGTTTAGAATTGGATTTTCTCACTTGGTTAGCTAAGATCAAGAAGAAAAAGGTTGTTCTTGTTCTCTCTTTTCTCTCTCCCTTGTGGTCGACCAAGCTGCTGAAAATGAAGAGAAAGGGTGCAAAATTTGGTTAAGTAAGAAGACAAAGTGTCTTGGTCAAGAAGCCTTAAGGTGGCGACAAGTGTCGCCACCACTACCTTCCATTTTTCTCTTTCTTTCCCTTACATTTCTAGCCTCATAATTTCGGTCAAACCAGCTGCAAATTAGGAAGATATTTTGTGCAAAAGTCAATAAGCTTGTATAGTAAGAAAAATGGTGGTCAAGTGGTGCGTTTAATCGGTAATGCGCGGGACCCGCCGGTTCGCGCCGTTTTTCTTAAAAACTCACGTACTAGGGTTTTTACTTCCCATTCACTAACCTTATCTCATTGCTCCTAATCACATATTATTTCTCACTTAAAAGTCACTCTTAATCACCAAATTTGATCCTTGCTCCATACCGAAATTTCATCCGGCGAAAAATCGCGAAAACCCTAATTTGCTCCAATTTTGAAAACGAAGAGTGAAACCCTACTTTCTAGGTTCATTTGCACTTATTGGAGAATGATTGGGTAGTAGGGCCATAATAAAGGAATAATTTCTAAATAAAAGGCATATTTGAGAAAAATATAAGAAATTTGCGAGTCCTCACAATGTCGCGCCCCACTTTTTGATGGTGTGAAAGTAGTGTGTAGGATATGTGGGTGAACGTGTGTGAAAGTGAAAATAAATGGGCGTGGGATTGTGAAATGCGACGGTTTGGCCAAACAAAGGATTTTAGATAGAAAAGGAGTCGCCACTTGGTATAGAGTTAGGGTGTACCAAGCCACCCAAAAGTAATTTTTTTGAAAAAGAAAAGTAAACAAACCCTTTTTAAAGAATTTTTAGGTCTACGTAACCAAAGAAAGGGATCAGGGGTCACATTTGATAAGGAAGAAGGCAAAGGCAAAGCCTAAGGCACTCCCTTACCCTAGCCAAAGCTAGTTGCGTGACTTAGCCCCACTTTTCCTATTTCTTCTACCCAAAATATGTGTTGCATGTTGGATGTGACTAATGGATATGAAAAAGAGATGCAATCCTAAATCTAAAATGTCTCTTACGAGGCTTTTTGGTCCCAACCACATGAGTTGTGGTGGCTGTCGCGCTACACTTTTTGAAATTGGTGGTGTTTGAGTAGTGTGTGTAGTGTATGTGAACGTGTGTAGAAGTGAAAGCAAAGACCGTGGGATTGTAAAATGCGACGATTTTGGTCAAGTAAAGTTCAAAAGGGTTTTATGTATGAAAAATGGAGTCGCCACTTGGTATAGAGTTAGGGTGTATCAAGTCACCCAAAAAATGATTTTTTGTTTTTGAATGAAAAAGTAAACATACCCTTTTTGAAAACTTTTAGATCTACGTAACCAAAGAAAGGGATCGGGGGTCACGTTTGGTAAGGGAGAAGGCAAAGGCGGAACCTAAGGCACTCCCTTACCCTCGCCAAAGCTAGTTGCGTGACTTAGCCCCACGTTTCCTAATTTTCTACCCAAGGTATGTATCGCATGTTGGATATGACTAGATGAATGCGAAATGGAAAGGAAAATGCAAACCTAAATCTAAATGTCTCTTATGAGATTTTTGGTCCCAATCACATGGGTTTGTGATGGCCAATAGGAAGAATCTCATAGAGGTCATAGGAAAATGCAAATGAAGACTCAAATATGTGCAAGTGTGAAAATGTATGAAGGATGCGAAATGTAAAAAAAAGGTAAGTGCAAGTGTGCAAATGTGATAAAATAAAGGTGTTCGTGTGTAAATGGATGAAAAATAGAATAGTAGATACATATAAGTGTAATTTTGAGTGCTATTTGTGAGGTGAGAAATAAATAAGTGATAAAAAGATGTTGAGAAAGTGTGGACTGAGAAAAATGAGAAAATGTGGTTAAAAGGTGAAGAGGTGATATAAAAAAGAATGCAAGTGTATGACCCTAAGGGGATGCATCAAGTCGGGCACGGGAAGGACTCCTAATTTTATGACTTCGATTTTCCCTTGGATTAGAAGGAAGAACTAGCGTGCTAAGGCTATTTTGTAGCCAAACTCGCTCGTTTCCCTTATCGAAAGGGGACTCTCAAGCAAATGTACCCTATAACTAGCATGAGATGCAAAAAGCTTAAAATGAGGGGAAAAGGATTGGAGGAGCATGCCAAATGATAAAAACTAAAAAAATGCATGAAATGTAGTGAACATGCAAGTATGCATTAATGAAAGGGGGACGGCCTATTGGGTCTAGCGTTAGACTAGCCCTTTCTATGAATTCCTAACGAAATAACGAGCCACAACTAGCATTGGACTAGTGTGGTGACGTACATTCATCCATCACATTCATTCATGGCTATGGAAAGCGAGCAGACATGTCAATCACCTACGAACACATAGCACATAACACTTAGCATGCTCGACTAGATGCAAGAACCTAATAATGCAAATTAACACATAGCAACAAAGGCAAATAACCAAGCTAATGAACCTATTACATTTGCTAGCTAGGCACACGTCTTCAATAGGTCTTCATCAAATGCTCTCCAAGCCCTATCTATTACAAGCCAAGAGGTGTACACATATCCCATAAAGAATAACTTAAATAAAAAGCAAAAGTAAAAAATGAAATAAATAAAAGGAATTAAGGAAAAGCAAGGGAAGCAAGTAGACATGCAATTCTCACTTAGCACGTTGGATCACATAGGGGAGAGACAAAAAAGGGATAAAAGAAATTATACCGCCCCCTTGGAATGGTGTCCAAATGAAAGAAAAATGGCTTCAAAACAATAAAGAGGTCAAGGTACCACTTTAATTAAGAAAAATGCAAAAACAAAGCTCACTTGATCGTAAAGCTCCCAAAGTCATGACTTAAGTGCAATTGACAAAGCATGGTAGTTAATTGAAGCCAAGCAAGCAATGAAATTGCAAAAATAAAGCTGCCAAGGACCCCATTGCGAACATTAGCCAAGCACTCAAGCCTAATTAAACATTTTTAAGAGCTTCAAGGGTCCAAGGGCAAAGGAAAAGTCAAGTAAAGGTTAAAATGCAACTACTTTAGTACTTGATTGCAAGACATGAAAACATAACTGAGCCATAGTAGAACAAAGGAGGACTTGAGGGGTTGGAATGCAAATATTTTGAAAGATTTTCATGCAAAATTCATGCACAGCAACGTAAAGAATGCTTCTGCAATTTCCAGCCGTGACTTCCTATCTTATTTCACCATGCAAGCAAGTTCAGCAATTACCAAAGCTTCAAACTACTGACTAAACGAAGTGCATTCTCTTGTTGCAGAATTGAAGCCAAACATTTAAGTTGTCCAACAGCAAGGGAAAAAAGAATTTTTCATGCAAGTTTCATGCAGTCACGTAGCAAGCTTTCTGCAATAAAGAAACGAACAAGGCTGCTGCATTTTGTTTCATTGGTAAACACCCAACTTCAGATTTGATCACATGCCTTAACCAAAGCTTCCTTGATCTAATATCCCAGCCTTTAAACTAAACAACACAAAAACATAACTTGGACAATCAACCCAGCCAAGATACAGGAGGACATCACGCAAATAGGCATGAAGAAGCTCATGCATTCTGCTCATTCCAGCCAAGGTTGCTTTCGCAAGTCTTTGCTCTTAAGCTCTTGGTGGCCAAAACAAAAATCTGAACGCAGCTTGCTCAACAATTTTTCAACCAATATCATAGTTTTTAAACTAAACAACAGAAACACTCGGCTATGTCATCCAAACAAACAAGAAAACACAGCAGAAATTGGTGCAAAAAAAAAACTGGACAAAACATTCGTGTGACAGTGGCTTAGCAACCTGGAATTTACTTTTTCATCAAGCATTTGAACATGGTTCAAGCATTTCAGCCCCTAAGCGTGCAAATCCAATGCCAAATCATTCCATTTCTTCCATTCAACATAAGATTAAACATGAAACTGAAGTGCCAAAGCTAAACTAGCAACTAAAGAGAAGAAAACACAACATAAAAAAATGCAGCAGCCCTTCTTTGCTGCGTTTTTCAGCAATTTCAGCTATATTGTTTCTGCATTTTACCTTCACTCAACCGAATCAACATTTACGCAGAAATGACTCAAACGCGAATCCAACTCATGCAAACACGAGGTGCGGGGACTTGAGGCAAATGGAAGAGGAAAACATTTACAAACTTTCGGACTCACGATGCAAACCAAAAGATCAGAATATGTACCAAAATTTCGACTAACAAAATACATAAAACTGATGGCCTTTGTCTCTAAAATCCCAAACACACACATTGTACTCTATTGAAACCCAACCAAGAACAGAATTTTATCAATTCCAGAAAATTCAGTCCAAGCAACGAGATACAAAATGCAGCAAAAGAAAGAAAGACCGCAACTTGTGGCAATTTTCCAGCCACACTTCTCTACCATTGTTGTGTTCATGCAAATGCCATTTGTACATTCAAACCCAACTAAAATCTCTATCAAACATCAAAGCATTGATCTTAAAACAGAAAGACAACAACATTTAACCTCCAAACATGCCAAAATCAGTCCCAAAATGCAATCTTTTCTCAAAAATTTCCTTCTTCAGTTCACAGATTTTTAAAATAAACCTCTTTCTGGGTTCGTTCAGCAACCACAACCTAACAACAAAAGTCTAAATGACAATTTCAAACAACTCCCAATCATTAACATACTTAACGTCCAAGTATTCAGCAAAAGACATTATCTTTGAGGCTGTGCAACACAGAAACAACGCAAGATGAAACAAACAGCAACCCACAGATGATGGAGAATATGTTTATGAACTTCGATCAACTAGAAAATGATCAGAAACTCCTCTCCCAGAAAACCAGAAATGACATTTAAACACCAGGAAAAGGCAGGAGCTTTTACCGTAGAAGGAGAGAAATTTGACCGCAGACAAAGTTGACACCTGCAGCTATGCTTCTCCGATGCCGTTTCTTCCCTTCGACGCTGCCACTCCCGAACTTCTTGCTCTCCGTTTTTCCCTGCTGTCCCTCTCACTGTTTCTCTCTTTTCCTTTTTCAGTCCAGCCGTCCCTAGCTTCTCTACTTCAGTCTCTCTTTCACCCTCTTTCAACCTCTCAGCCTACCTCCTCCTATACTCTATACTCTGTCGCTGTTTTCTTTTCCTTTCCTTTCCAGATTTGCGGCTGTCAAAAAACCCCCCTTCCCTTTTTGCATTCTTTCCCTTTTATACGGGAACTTCCAACCCTAAACCCTTAGCAACTTCTTCTGTATTTGCAGCTAAGGGGCTGCCCGAGGTTCCTTGCAAGTTGCGATTCTTTTTTCATTTTTTTTTAATTAAATAACAACTTAACAAAATATAGATAACTAATCAATAAAATAAAAAAAATAACTAATGAAGAAAAGATTAAATACAATGAGCGGAAATAGGCCTAAAAGGATAAAAATAAAATGCTAATTTTCTTTTCTCTTTTTCCTTTTTTTTTTAAGAAAACATTGAATTTGAATAAAAACAACTAAAGCATATTTTTTAATGCTTTTCTCTTTTTCCTTTTCGAGAAATTCTATGCTAAAACTCCAAAAATAAAATAAAAATAATAACATAAAAATAAAAACTAAAAACTAAAAACGAAAAAGTGAATAAAACTGACACAACAAAAATAAAAAGTAAAAAAAAATAAATAAATAGTAAAAGAAATTACAATAAAATTTTGGTGTTTACAGTTTGTCCCTCTTTGTCTGAGTTTTGAAAAACCTTGAGACAAAGAAGTAGACACCAAATACTTACCTGTGTTATTTGGCTGTGAACGACTCGAACGATGGGGACTGACCCCTTTTGATGAGATTAACTGGGACGAGAAATTTTTAATGGACTATCCGAACAAGAAATTTAAAACGGGATAGACCCGAACAGGAAAATTAAAACGGGGTAGACCCGAACAGGAAATTTAAAACGGAATAGACCCGAACAGGAAATTTTAAAACGGGATAGACCCGAACAGGAAATTTAAAAACATGAATTGAAGTGAGATGGAGTCTTGATGGGATTGACCCATGTTTATTGGTGATGCAAATGAAAGAAGTGAAATGCTCACTGGCGGGACTGACCCGAATAGAAATGTAAATGGGGGCACACTAGTGGGACTGACCCTCGGCTAGTGGCGATACAAAATGAAATGCGCACTAGTGGGACTGACCCACGGCTAGTGACTAAGCAAATGAAATGCTCACTAGTGGGACTGACCCACGGCTAGTGGCGAAGCAAACGACATGCTCACTAGTAGGACTGACCCACGGCTAGTGGCGATACAAAATGAAATGCGCACTAGTGGGACTGACCCACGGCTAGTGACTAAGCAAACGAAATGCTCACTAGTGGGACTGACCCACGGCTAGTGGCGAAGCAAACAACATGCTCACTAGTGGGATTGACCCACGGCTAGTGGCGATACAAAATGAAATGCGCACTGGTAGGACTGACCCACGGATAGTGGCGAACGAAAATGAAATGTACACTAGTGGGACTGACCCACGGCTAGTGGCGATACAAAATGAAATGCATACTAGTGGGACTGACCCACGGCTAGTGGCGAACGAAAATGAAATGTACACTAGTGGGACTGACCCACGGCTAGTGGCGATGCAAAATGAAATGCGCACTAGTGGGACTGACCCACGGCTAGTGGCCAACGAAAATAAAATGCACACTAGTGGGACTGACCCACGGCTAGTGGCGGTACAAAATGAAATGTGCACTAGTGGGACTGACCCACGGCTAGTGGCTAAGCAAGCGAAATGCTCACTAGTGGGACTGACCCACAGCTAGTGGCTAAGCAAGCGAAATGCTCACTAGTGAGACTGACCCACGGCTAGTGGCCAACGAAAATGAAATGCACACTAGTGGGACTGATCCACGGCTAGTGGCAGACTAAAAGAAATGCACACTAGTGGGACTGACCCACGGCTAGTGGCGGTACAAAATGAAATGTGCACTAGTGGGACTGACCCACGGCTAGTGGCTATGTGAGGCCCTAGTCCGTTCGTAAGTCGATATTAGGGTTATTTGATATTCGGTATGGAAATTAGGGTTTTATGGCTAGGAAGGGAACCCTAATTCGGTTAAGTTTGAAAATCCTAGTTTACGTATTATTATTATAAGGTTCAAGCTATAATTTATATTCGGTATTCTAGTGTGTGCCTTGACATAAGTAAATATAGGATTTGTTTTAATTACAAAGGTTTAGTAAGTTTGAATGATTAGCAAACCTTTAGTGTTCCAATTTATTAGAAAGCTTAAGTGGGGATTAAAAAAAATCCTAATTTTGCCTAAGTTATAAAAGTTATTATTTGATTGTTTTAATTATGGGAATGGTATGTTTAAGTATAAGTGATTAAGATGAGGAAGCGATTAGTAAAGTGATTAAGTGTGATTACATGTTTTAAATGAGATTAAGTTATGACTTATGGAGTTAATTGAAATGGTATGAAATGTTTTTGGGCAAGAGTAGAATTAAAGTTAGGTTGAAGTGCAAGGGGTTTAAAGGCAAATAAAGCATCTTTTTTGTGATTGGTTGGCCTAAAATATCTCTTGTGTCTTCTTTGACTTATTTACCTCTTAGTCTTATAAGACAATTAGAAGAAATCAAAGTAAAAATTTAAGAGGAAAAAGAGAGAGAGGGGCCAAAATTCCTTGAGAGCAAGGGAGAGAGTTTTCCTTCAAAAATCTTCAATTTCTAGCTTGCATCTTGTCTTGGGAGCTTGGAGCAACCACTTAAGAGCTTGATTGTTAAAGTTTATCATCTACTAAACTCACTTGAAGGTATGCTATCTTCTTTGAAAGATTAATTTTGGGGCTTTAATCTCTAAGATATGGAAATGATGTATTATGTTATGATTATGGGTTTGTATGGTGAATATGAGGTTTATATTGAAGTTTCATGGTTTAATTATGATGGAGATGTTGCTGAAATTTTGATTTAAGATTAAGAGAATTAGGGCTTTTTGTTTTAATGCTTTCCTTACTTGTTTTAGTTGAGAAATGGACTTGTAGTGGTTATGTTTGATGAATTGCCTCATGTGATTGGATGGTTACTTGCAAAAATCTGATTTGGGTTAAGAAACCCTAGACTCCATTAGGCTAATTTAGCTTAGCTTATGGTTAGTGAGATAGGGTTTGGTTAGTGAGAGGTTGGATTAAATTCATTGGTGCAAATGAAATTTGGTTAGGGATTGTGGTTGATGTTTGTTAAATTTGGACTGATTTGGGAAGGGAATTTCGGACCAAATTAAGAACTGAGATACATAAGGTTATTTGGTATCAAATTGATGGAAATCTGGTATAAGAATCATAGGAACGGACCGTGCGACTTTGGCGCGCGATAACGGCAAAACTGGAAAAACAGGGCAGTTTAACGACTGAACTTCGGCTTCATTTTTCTTAATGCTATGTACGGATTTAGGAATTTCTCAAAACATGAAAGTCGTAGCCCCTTGGGTCCTGAATATGGCTGTAACATTTCAGGTTAAACAGATTAGTATATCCTGAGTTATAAACGAAATACTCAGACCTGTTTTGACCGTCAAATTCTGTTGCGTTTTTGGAAAGTTTCTGACCGTGACTTTTCGATTTTGATAGAGTACGATTTGGGTGTCGACTTCTTCATAAGAAATGTAGATCTTGGTCACAGCTTCGAAACTCTATAAAGTGCGTCAAAATCCGAGTCCCGTAGCTCTAGTTATGATCGAAATAAGAATGCATGTCAGAACTGTTTTTATATCCGGACAGTTTACGACTGGAACTTTGGCTTCACATTTGACTAGGTTACGAGCTGTTTGAGCTTACGACCAAAACATCAAACTTATAGCCCTATATCAGAGCTTTCTAATGCCCTTGGAATTTCATGAATCGGATTTATAAAACCTGAGATATAGCCGAGCAAATAAGGCCTGCCCGTGAAAATGACCATTTTCTGGTCAGATCTGTTTTGGTCCTGATGACCAATTTCCATTCCGAGTTTGGATTGCCGACCTTCATGAAAGTTGTTCCGTTTGGAATGAACCATCTAACTGCCAATTTTCAGCTCTTTTGACCATGTGTAGCATAGAAAACAGTTTGCACTCAAAACTGACCATTTGTGCATTGGCCAGATTTCGTAAGTGATTGTGTTTGGTTCATTTGGAACTGAAGCCTCCAGTTTCAGTTCTGGATGTCTTCATAACAGTTGTTTTTCATCCTTTAAGCTTCGATATGGCATCTCATACGCCTTAATCCGATATTCGTAGCTCAACTTATGAGTAAACTAGAAACGAGTGTCAAATCTGCCGTTTCCGCTAACGGCCGTTTCCGTTTCCGTCCGTCATATTTACGTGCGCGCGTGTCGTTTTTGCCGTTTTGCGTGTTTTAGGCACGATAGTAGCCGTTTGCGATATTATGTGACACAATCTTCTATTTCAGACGGTGGTGAGTTGGGCGGAACTGGTGGGGCCCACTACTAGCTGTTCATTTCGATCCGACTTCGTACTTTTGCTATTTCAGTTTCTGAGTAAGTATTCAGGCCAGTTTGGTGTGTTTTCTTTGCTATGTGTTTGAGATGTGTGGAAAGGGTACTTAGGCGAGGGTGTACTTTATCGCACTCGACCTAAACTCTAATTTGAATGTATAATTGTACTTGGCATATGTATATGAACCTTTTGGAACCAAAACCCTTGAGCTTGTGGCTCGGGGCCACTTTCGAGTAAAGTTTGTGAAGTTTGCAAAGTTTGTGAGTTCGTGGGCCTGATCTAAGACCTGTATGGACTATTCGAGCCGGTTAGGGCTTGGTCGAAGTCAGTCCAACTTAGTCTGAGGTCACCAAGTTTGTAGGTTCATGTTATGAACCAATTTTGTGAATCCGGTTCACCGAGAAGGTGACCAAGTTTGTGAACCGAGCTTGCGCAGCAAGTTCAATTTCGTTCGCTCGAGCAAGTTTGTGAGGTGACTGGCCAGTGAGGGTGATAAGGTGCTCGGTGGGTGTACAAGCGGGGTTCTACGGACTATTATTTGCGGTCGACAGAGTGTCGGCAGGAGATCATACATGGCACATGAATTGGCTTTGGAGCCACCCGTATCCTTATTATATGGTGTTGTTCTTTTCTGCTTTTGCTTTACTCTTATTGTGTAATGGTTGCTACGTGAATTTATGCTTTCGCCCCTGTTTACTTACTAAGCTTTCAGCTTACCCCTTTTCTTTTGTTTTCCTTAGCAGGGGCCGACGCGGGGATTTTGGCTTACACTAGTATAGTTAAGTTTGTTTGTAATAGTTGGACAATTAGAATGTTTGTATTAGTTTTGGTGGGTTGTATAAGGACCCTCTTTAGGGTCTACCTTTTACTTTTGGTTATAGTTATAAGAATGTAATAGTGGATGGTCAGATACTTTTGGGAAATGTAAATAAGTACTCTTTTGTTTTTGTTTTTTTTTCTAGTTTTATTGCGTTAAGTTTTGAGTCCTGGCGCGAGCTAGGCAGACGGCCTGCTGATGCCCTCGGGTTCGCCCTTGGGAGACGTGGGGTCGTCACAGTAGGTATCAGAGCGCCTAGGTTATAGGACTTGGGCAAGTGGGACATACGCGATAGGCACTAGGCATATTTGACCATTTTAAGTTGAATTATATCTTTTAAGCTGAAATGTCGGTTGACTGACGACTTAATGTTTTGTAGGTATGTATCCGGGCGGTTCGAGTGGTGCGGGACCCAGTGGCGTGGGACCGAGATTTTCGAGTTCGAGAGGCGTAGAGGATCGAGTGCTACGTAAGCGGGCGATCCGCTATCGGCAGAGACCTGGAGAGCCTTACACTTTATACTCTCCTTTTGGTCAGGTGGCGCACCGACTTTGTGGATGTTGGTACACATACTGTTACCCTGACGAGATCGTCCTGGCTGTGGACGACGAGAGACGCAGCCTGCTTAGACAGCTAGACGAGGCTAGAGAGGTTGGCCTTGGGCAGGCGTTGCGTATTAGGGACTTGGAGCAGGGTCTCCGAGAGGAGAGGGAGAGGACGGACGCTTTGCACCGTCAGCTTCAGGACACACACCAGCACCTCTTCGCTATGAAGAGGCAGCTGAGGGATAGGGCCCGGAGTATGTCTGTCGACTGCGAGCTCCTACTAGATCTAGCCGCAGAGGCACCGCCACGGGCCACCGGTCCAGAGAGGATGGACGAGGTGGACACGTTAGGTTCCGTTGGGAACCTGGGTCCTAGGGGAGACGCATAGGGCCGCTTTTGTACTTTAGACTGTAAGGCGGGTTACTTTTGTTATAACTAATTCGGCTAATTCCTTTTGTTACTTGGCCGACTAACTAGATTTTTGGTGCCGGAGTGCTCGTGTATATTGGGTTTTGTACCGACTGGAGGTCGGGTAATGTGTAAATCTTTTGGTGTGACTTTGTAAATACGTGTATATATTTGAATAGAATTTTGAACTTATCTTTTGTGTGTCTTTTGTGCGTAAGTTTTGTGTCTCTTCTTTTGCTCATAGTTTGGATAATAAGTATACGTATTGTTTCGAATTATAGACTTGTACACTAGATGGACTCCGGTGGTCCAAGTGGAGCTAGAGGGCTAGGACAAGGCTCTGAAGGAAATAATGGAAATGGGCCGGATCAAATAGCTACAGCCATCCAGCGGATGGCCGATCTGCTAGAACGCATGGCAAATCACCAAGGTCAAGGAAGCAGTACTGGGAATCCTGGACATAATCCGGACATAATCCTGATTTAGCAGAAACCTGGATGGACCGTATGCTCGATATATTTGCCGCGCTTAGGTATTCGGAAGAGCGGCAGATATCTTTTGCTGTAATCCAGTTTGAAGGAGCCGCTCGAGCCTGGTGGAACGTGATTAAAACCAAATGGGAGCGCGAACAAACCCCCTGGACCTGGATCAATTTTACCCGAGAATTTAATGAGAAGTACTTGCCGCCCATCGTGCAAGAGAAACGGGAAGATGATTTTATCCGCCTGCGTCAAGGTGCATTTAGCGTGGCGGAGTACGAAACTCAGTTCACTAAACTTTCTCGCTTTGCCCCAGAGCTGGTGTTAACGGAGCAGAAACGAATCCGTCGATTCGTTCAAGGTTTAAATGTGAAAATCCAGGAATCGCTAGCAGCTGCTCAGTTGAACACGTTTAGCCAAGCGCTAGAAAAAGCACAGCGGATTGAGACTGCCAGAGGACAGGTTAAAGCCTTCCACGATCGGAAAAGGAGGCAACCTAGCTCAAATGATCCCATGGTCGGACAAAGCTCGCGAAACGAGCCACCTGCCAAGATAAATAAAGGTACGGATGGTCCACGACCTGCAGGGACCCCGAATAACTTTGTGCGGGGTCAGGTAGTGCAAGAGGGGCCGAGGAGTGTCCAGCATGGAGGGGCGAGTACAGCCGCCAAGTCAACCTGTGGTTTCTGTGGGGGCAATCACACCGATGAAAATTGCTGGAAGAATAGTTCGGTACGCAAATGCTTCAAATGTGGTAGCACCGAACACCTGATTGCCCGGTGTCCTAAGATGAAAAAGGAAGGACTTAAGCCACCGACTGAAGGGACCACAACTAAGCCGTCAAATGCAGGGGACAATCGACCTAAAGGGCCAGCAAGAGTGTATGCAATGGGTCAACAGGAGGCGATTGACCCTTCGGCAAGTTTTGAAGGTACGCTTTGGCCAACGAATTAATTTCGAGGACGAAATTGTCCTAAGTGAGGGAGATTGTGAGGCCCCGGTCCATTCGTAAGTCGATATTAGGGTTATTTGATATTCGGTATGGAAATTAGGGTTTTATGGCTAGGAAGGGAACCCTAATTCGGTTAAGTTTGAAAATCCTAGTTTACGTATTATTATTATAAGGTTCAAGCTATAATTTATATTCGGTATTCTAGTGTGTGCCTTGACATAAGTAAATATAGGATTTGTTTTAATTACAAAGGTTTAGTGTAGACACCAAATTTTGAAATAATTTATATGCTTCGTTTTAGTGATAATTCTTGTCTATTGATTTTGTTAAATTCATGATTTTGTTTAGATGGTTTGCATTTTGTTCATTATTGTTGTTTTGCACTTTTAGTTGTTATTTTATTTTAGTTTTATTCATTTTTACCTTTTAGTTTGTTTAGTTCATTTGCTATTTTTTATTTTTATTTTTGTCATATTAGTTGTTTTTTTAGCTTTTCAAGTTTTAGCAAAAAAAAAAAGAAAAAGAAAAAAGAAAGAGAAAAAAGAGAAAAACGAGAAAAACGATGAAAATGAAAAATGAAAAATGGAAAATTGCAATTTTGCTGTTTATTATTTCTAGTTTATTCATTTTTATCTGATGTTAATTAAATTGTTGGTTTTCATTTAATTTTATTACCACTTTGTTAAATTACTTCAAAAAGGAGAAAAGGGAAAAGAAAAAGAAAAAAGAAAGAAAATTAGCATTTTGTTAGCATTTCTGCATTTATTTTTTTTATTTATTTTTTATTATTTTTTATTATTTTATTAGTTATCTATATTAATTAGTTAAAAAAAATAAAAAATAAATTAATAAATTTTTACCGCAGCATGCACGCTGCAATTTTTTGTAGCGTGCAAGGCACAACCTCAATAGACATCGGATGGCTGGATGGAAAGGGAAGGACAAGCCTTCATCCTCACCATTGGGGTGAGGGTTTAGGAACCTTGGAGTTCCATATAAAAGGGAAGAGAAGGCTCAGCCGTGAAAAAAAAAAGGAAGAAAATTTGGAGCTGGCGGCTAAGAGAAAACTAGAGAGAACTGGAGTTGGAGGTTGAGTGAAAGAAAGGCTGAGAGAGTGAAAAAGGAGAAATCGAGAGAGGAGCATACGGGGAGAGGAGAGTAGTGGTGCACAAAGTCAGACGGCTAAGGAAAAGAAAGGGAACGGCTAAAACTAGAGAGAGCCGAGAGAGTTTCTTGGGAGAAAGAAGGGTAGACTGTTGGTGAGGGAAAAGGGAAGGAACAACAGAGGGAGAGGGAGCTGACGGCTGAGGACTCCAGGAAGAATCTGGATAGCAAGGAAGGAAGAAAAGGTTTCTGGTTCGACTGAGCAAAGGAAAAGAATCAGGCGGTGCAGTTGCAAGAAAGCCAGAGAAACAAAGATTTCATCTTTTGGAATCCATCAAGCTTCGGTCAAAGATTAAAGGTAACATTTTTTTACTTTGGACTGGTTTATAAGTTGCTGAATCATGTGCGAATGCTGAAAGTCTTGATCTTTACGCTTGATTGTGTCCTCCATACAAGTTCTACCTATGAATCTGGTTTGATTTTTATGGGAAATGTGTAATTTATGGCTGCGTTTTGAGGACAGATCGTGTAAAGTTGTTTTGTTTTGAAGAGGTGGATGGTTTTTTTTGGGTTTTTGTAGGCTGCATATGTCCTGAATTCCATTGTTAGATTATGAAAAGAAAAATGGTGGCTGAAAATGGATTTTTTTTATCTGCTGAATGTGTTTGTTGCGTGGTTTGTGTTAACTGGAGTCTTACGGAAGTAGTGGGTATAATTGCATCTCCATCTGAATTCATGTTCACGTCCGTTTTCTTGCCTGTTTGAAGGATGGAAATTACAGAAATTTCTGGACTTTGCTAGCAGATTTGAGTGCAGAAAATTTACTTCTTAACTTGCATGAAGTTGGCTGCAACAAGTTGAAGTCCTTTGGTTTGTTGCAGCAACAT
>NW_027266174.1:0-25189 GCF_036785885.1 Coffea arabica
TAAGAAAGCAGACCCCCTGCAACTAGATATGAGACCGATCCGACAGACAGATGCCAGTTCTGCTGATCGTAATCGGATTGAAAGAATGGAATTCCAATTCCCAGAAAAGGTACAAGTAATCCCACAGTAGGGGAGAGAAAGTCAAATCCCCGGGCAAGTTCGAACTAATATAGGTGGGTAGCTATTGCTGGCCCAGGCAAGAGATTGAGTTTCGTTTCTGCTCTTCCCAGAAGAAGAGGGTGGCCTTACAAGTAAAGATGGATGGAAAGATTGAAATGACAATGAGTGAATCTTTTCGCCGTCGCTGAAAGCCCCTAGCGTGGACTAACTTCGCCCCTTATCTCCTCATCTTCCTATGAAAAAGTTAGAGCTTACTTCGACCTAGCCTAGGATTTGCTTTATAACATTCCTCGGAAGAATCTTTCTGAAACTCGAGGAAGATTAAGATTGAAAGCGAAATCGCAGTTGCCAAGTCAGAGGACTCATTCGAAAACAGTTGGAATGACCAGGCTTCTTACTGAAAATCGTATGTTAGAACATGTGTGAACCCTCCACTTGGTTGAATAGAACATCCTGTGAGGGAGATTCGTTACCTAAACCTAAGCTCCCCGATTCTGGGGTTGAAGCAGAAGCAGAAGAAGCTTCAGAATAAGCTTTGGTAGAAGAAGAAAAACCCCTGGCTTAAGCTGTTCACTTAACTTTGAAATCCCCTCTAAAGAGGCGGGGTCCCTTGGGTACTTGGACCACTGCTGTTCACTGACCAACCGGTCTACTTTTGCCTGACTCTACTCGTCGGGATACAGATACCCGGCCGACGCATCCCCTTCTTCCTATACCTTCTTCGGGTTAAGAGCACTTTGGAAAAACCTGGTGTAAAGACAAAACATCTCCTCAGAAAGAATTGCCTTGCTTTACTCTCTGTGAGAAACTGTTATTGCTTCCCCGGTCTACTCAATAACTAACTTCTTCGGGGACTACTCGCTCAGGCGTGAATGAGGTCTTCCTCACATTTTTGAATTTGAACGTCAGATTTCGAGTGCTTTCTCACATCCGAGGGTGCTGGTTCCACTTCCACTGGAGCATCTTTCGCTGAGAAGTCTTCCTCGGTACCGAAGGTAAGTAAAGGAAGAAGTTCTTCAACTTGAACAGATTGAAGAGATTTCGCTGAGGTAGTAGTCTCAGACTTTTCTTCCTGTGAATTAGCTCTTCCTTGATGTTCGAGGCCCTCGTTATCTAAGATAACCTCTTCTTCTTGTTCCGTGATGTGCTACTTTACTTGACTTTCTTTATTATTCCTCACCCGGTAAAGCCCCATCTTTTCATTTGAATAAGGCAATTGCCTATGTTCGAGCTAGTCGACTCCTTACTTCACTTCTTCGCAACTAAGGAAAATCCCTTAAGGAAAGACTGATTGGGTAGTAATGGCACTCAATAGCTCTAACAGAACATCGGACTCAATACCAGCTGATGAAACGAGAGTGAAGGGCTTAAGACTTTTACCCAGAAATCGTAGTAAGGACTTTGCCGGGTGTGATGTGAAGGAAGACATTGAATTGAGAGAGGCAATATTTATATTATTTCTGAAGCCGGAGATCGAGATGTGAGAAAAAGTCAGTAACCGAGGGAAAAGTTCTTCTCTCGTGTTGCCGCTCCTATAAAAGCTTCTTTAATAGCCGTCAAGCAGTCAGGCAGAATGATTTGAGTTTTCTGGTAAAGAGTATATTCTCGGCATCTCAGAAGAAGGAAGGTATCATCCTTATGCTTTTTTAAATGCTATTAAACAGCGGTTACGCCATTGACAGCTAAGAGGATGGCACGCACTGGGGATATTCAAAATCGGAGACAGCTGGGTCAGAGCTTTCGGGGTAGTATACGAAGTGTTAAGGTTTAAGTAAAAACTTCGTATCAGCATTTTTTCAGTCCCAAGGCAATTAGGTAAACTCTTTCTTTTTAGGCTACACAATAAACCATATTATTTTAAAGCCAGATGTGTATTTGCATAGCGAGTCAAGAGATGGAAGTGCTCCTAGAGTCGCTGTTTTCGACGTAAGATCGATCCTTTCTCTCTCAGAGCTATTATTACAACAACTGCGGATACGATCACACCAAGAAAGACTGGAGAGCCGTCAAGGCTAAGGAGTAAAGCAGTCAATCCACTAATTAAGTAATGTAATTAAGGCACTATAGCTATTCACTCACCAACAAGAGCGGCAAGAGTTCGAGCTTCTACGGGACTAGTACCGTACCGGTTACGAGAACAGGGGATATTCCAACTTGCTAACACTGGGTTTTCAACCGCGGTTAGGGATTTAGGGATAGAAGACCAAGAGTTCCTACTGTCATACCGTCACCAGGAAAAAGAAAATGGATAGAGTAAGATTCATGTGCAGCCTTTCTCTTATATACGAAAACGATAGCACCAAACTCAACTGATTCAATGGCAGCAGTCGAGATGCCTCTCCTGGGGGAACCCTTCCCTTGCATTCTATTATTGTATTGTAATGGCTTCAACCGCTCCTGAATCGGCGTAAGGCGTAAGAAGTCATCGATCGGACGGCCTTAAATGCAACTCATCTCGGCTGATGGGGCTCATCTGATGTCATCTGTCGGCAGGTTTCGGTCTGGCAGGGAGGTATCAATATTCATTACGAGCCTCTATTCTAAGGTCAGGTACCTATCCTTCTTTTGAACCAAGATGATCACCACCAATTTGATCGTTGTCGTTCGTTCGGAACTAGCAGGGCTGTTCATTTCGAACCAGGAGCCGGAAACTCAGCAGTCGTTTAAGTAGGAATCGAAGTCAATGCTTGGTTGTTTAGTCCAAGGGGGGAACTCATTTCAATCTAAAGATATATAAGCCAGGCTCTTCGACTGAGTCAGGAATGGGACCAAGACCAGCTTTGAGTCTCAGTCTTCTTCTGTTAATGATTCACCGGGACGTTCTGAGTCAATAGGACTTGCTCTTCGATCTGAGAGATCTGCCTTTCCTTTTGAGGCCGGGATGTTTTTTCGTCCTAAACCAGCAGAAGAACACATTCCCTAACCAGAGGACAACCGAGGTGTTTGGAGAGCCTAGGCCGGGCATTGATCTTCGTCCTGCATCTGATTGAGAGCCTGAAAAGGGAAAGAAGTCATTAGGTAGGGGCAACCACCGGGAAACTCATTAAGAGGTCAGTCAGTCTATAAATCATCTAAGTCAGTAGGAGTTGGGAATTTCTCAAAAGAGATAGAGTCAATAAGTATCGATCTTCTTCTTAGCCAACAGGATGATCTACGTCTACATCTACATCCACGTCTGAGGCAGGAGACTTGTTGAGCCCTGATCAGTACACGCTTTTATTTAAGTCAATGTCCAAGCCTAAAAAAAAGGATTTCCCAAGTCAAGATGCCGGATCAGTATCACCAACGCTTGCTCTTGTCCTTCCTTCTCTCTGCCAGTGGTAAGGACTTTATCCCTTTCTTTTATGGTAAATGCTAAGTTTTTCTTTCTTTTTCCCAAGCCAGTAAAAGAAGAAGGTTGTCGAGGACTACCCTAAGCCTACAAGTAGGCAGGACTTTTAGTTACAATGTCTAGGTTGGGAAAGCCTTTCTAAAGCCAATCGATTATCGGATTTCAACAACCCAACTACCACCCATTCGATTACCGGGAGTCAGAACATTCGGTCAGGGCCAGCTGGCACAAACAGAAAGAGACAAAGCCCTCACTCTGGCAGCCCTTTTTCCAGCGTAGACAGAGGGAGTTTAATCGGGAGAATAGCCGAGTGTACAGGCTACGGTACGGGTCGAAGAGCGAGCTTCAAGGGCAGAGAGAGGAGCAGCTTGACCGGACGAGGCGGGTGATCTCACTCCTGAAGTGATAAAGAACTACTTACTATTGCTAGCTAGGCTAATTCGGCTATGGCTATGTCCGGATCTAACTCTTTCCGCCTTTCTTGACTCTCGTTTTTTCCCTGGCCATCTTGCTGTTCGATGTTCTATGCGCTACAATCTAGCCTTCATGAATGCTTCTACTGACAACCTTCAACATCAGCTTGGAGCCATGAGCATAGATTCTCCCTCTGACAGTACCTGTATGATACGGGGCCAGCAATCATATGACAGGCAGCCCCGATGCTTTCACTGACTCTGCTCCATATCAAGGTAATCGAAAAGTGTTCACAGGGGAGAAGACTGCTCTTACCATTCATCGTATTGGTACTGTAGCTCTTGAGCCATCAGACTTTTCTCATAATGTTATGTATTGTATGTACCTCGGGTGGAAAAAAAAATCTGATATCTGTAGCTCAACTTGCTGGAGAGAAGCTCTGGGCATTCGAGTTTCATCCTTTGGACTGTATTGTGAAGGATTTCAAGACAGGGAAGGAGATCAGAAGAGGGAAGAAGTGCGGGCGTCTCTACAGCCTTGCAATGAGCGCTCCTGATTCCAGGTCCATCTCAAGACTCAATTCTGCGCCCTTTTAGCTCTTGCACAAGCGTTTAGGTCATATCCATTACGCTCGTTTAAATAATATTCGTAAATGGTCTGATTTTGTTTTTACAAATAAATGCTCTTATGCTCTATGTAAAAGTAGCCAAGAGGCTAAAAGCAACTTCCCTTCACTTCCTTTAGCCGATGGTACTTAGATAATTGGAATCCCCTCGGGTTCTGTTCTATTAGTGGAATTTTTCTTCATCCCATCTTCATACTATCTTCATGTCTGAGAATCTCTGCTCTTTAAGATGTTGAGAATCGCCTCTTTGACACTACCAGATCAGCATCAGCTAACTCTCCAGGCTAAGCCAATAAGATCGAATAAGAGGAAGTTTCTCTCAGAGAAGGAGGTCATGTGCCAGCCCTTATCCCTCCCTATAAGTTCTTTTACAGCCTTTACTTTATTCCATTCCTCCAGCTCCTTCGATGCATGAATCCCATTCGATGCCATTATTGGATTAACTGGGATGGGATAAATGCTCTTTCAATTAATTCAATTGAAATCTCTGTCTTGACTGCCAATCCTTAGCCCAAAAGAGCTCAGGGCATGAGATGCAGCGGTTAGGTCCCTCTTGTCTTCTGCACCGGTTCCTGATTCAATTGCCCAAGAAAGAAAGGGCTATGCGAAAGGTTGCTTCAATATTCCTTTGGGCGGGTAGTTTTCGTTGAGAGCGAGGACCGAACGGATGGAAGAGGCACGTGACTGCTTGAAAGAAGAAGGCTATCTCCATTAATTATCATACCCGACTAGTCCCCAGTCGTTTCCATAGTCATTATCCATAATGATGATTTTTGGAGCATCACCTGCCTTTCTGGAGTTAAGGCTTTGCCTGGGTTGTTTCGGCTGTAGTTGGTGTTGGTACTTCAACCGGTGCTTTTACAGTCCCACCATCATAAGGAAGAACTACCCGGAAGGGTAGGGAAGGTCAAAAGAGTGGTAATCTTTCCTACCTACGGCTAACTCAATCAATCTTAGAGGGGGCCTCTGGATGCATCGGTCAGAACGGGGATTCCATCTTGCATTTGATGCCATCTTCTTTCTCCGCTCCGATTTAGTTTGTCTCGGTGACTGGCGGTTGTTGAATCAGTCTTCATTGGTAGGAGCTCATATAAGGATTGCTACGTTCTGATAGAAGGTAGCTGCCTTCTCTC
This sequence comes from Coffea arabica, assembly GCF_036785885.1. Taxonomy (NCBI): domain Eukaryota; kingdom Viridiplantae; phylum Streptophyta; class Magnoliopsida; order Gentianales; family Rubiaceae; genus Coffea; species Coffea arabica. The sequence goes on from NW_027266174.1 coordinate 5,624, forward strand.
TAATCAAAATGCCCAATAGATATGATATAAGATCACCTGACCCGCACCCTATTGGCTTCATGATCTCTATCGAAATGCAAATCAATCAACAACCATTGCCCTCACCCCGAACAGCCTATCCAATATGACCTATCGCGGGAGAAGAAATGACATTGACATGACATATAGAGAAGGGCTTTGCCCCACCTAGAGCCCTAATGAACTGCATTCTTGCTAGGCCCTATCGGTCTTTTCATCAGAGTTGCATTGGAAGAGCTCGATGGATCACCTATTCTAGCGACTAAGCACCCAAGAAAGGTCTTGACTGCCCATCCGGTTGGAGTTGCTGCTCAGTCGGATACGGATTCTGTAGCTGATCCCGCTCCTGGGTCAGAGAATGAATTCCACTTCCCTGATTAGCACCAATCGTCATGAACTGGAAAGGCTAGCTCAGAAGATGGCTAGGGTGCGGGGTACGGGGTATCTTTTTCATCGGCTTCAGCCAGCGTTCCGCCTCCGCCAATGAGATCTACCCTGATCTTGAGATCGCTAGTGGATGATATTGTTCGACCTCATCAGAGAATGAAGGATGTTGAATCCACTTCAGCTGCTTCTCTTCTGGTAATGCCCATGCCATGGGTTGATTGAAGACTGAGTCCTTGCTTTGCCATTCTTCCTAGGGGTTTGTTGACTAGGGGGTTTGATGTATGTGATGCTTGTCCTATTGGGTTAGTGGAACCAACCCGCCAAGTCCTCTATCTTGGGTTTGTTGAATCCTTCTTTTGTTGGACATCCCGCTGTTTGGTCAACATCAGCCATTTCTATACAATATGGCACAATCAATGGGGTACAGAGGGCTGCTCATTCAATCGATGACTGCAGTAGCTAGTAGACTGGGTTTGGTGAACCTAGGGCTCAGTCCCCTTCTTCAATACTGGGTATTGGGCAATTCAAGATGCTGCTCTTTTGCCGGCAGGTGAAAAAGGAACACCTGGGATGACTACAACAATGTTTCCTTCTTCACTCACTGGGAAGACAGACAAAGAGGGCTAGCTAGTAGTGGGATCGTTGCCGAAGAGGAGGACTGGAATCGAAGAGTTTGCTAATGCTGCTCGAGCTGATGCTTTGCTTTGTTCTGATTACGCGGAAAGCAAGACTTCTGATAGAAGGCCTCGGTCTAGAAGCTCCCTTCTATTCCCTAACAAGCAATTCTGATTCAACAACCAGTCGGGGAAGAGAAGGCAGTTCTCTATCTTTTGATTAGCAAGGAAGGCGCGCTCCAACCCCAGAAGAAAGACTCCTCGGACTGGCATCACTGCCCCGTTCTGTTCCAGGGATAGATTCCTTGTTTGTTGCTCATTGAAGAAGTCTTAGTTTTCAGTTAGCTCTCGGCTAGCTCTCTGTAAGGTGATTCATCGCATGGCGCATGGAAGGGCTAAGCTTCTCTTTTCCCTGAAATCCCTGTCAACAACGTAAACAACTCGTGAAATTGGACTCATGGCCGAAGTCCTGATTCGGCAAGCAAATCAGACAACCAGTCCTTGATTCTTAGAAGACTCGGGAGTTGACATCAAATCCTGGCGCTCGGGGCTAAGCATTAGCATTAGACAGAGAAGAACCTGCTTCTGAGATAGACAGAATGAGAGTGGTCTGACATAGTTGAACGAAGGATTAGCTCAATGAGTACTAAAAAGGGTGCCCTATTTTGCCGGTCGAAGAAGCAGTTAGCTGGATTGAAGTCCCTTCTCTTCAGAGGTTAGCTCTGCAAATGCATTGGATTTGTTTTTAGTTTGTTTCCGGCTTCGCCAAGATTGGGTTTGTTTACCGGATCGAAAAAAAAAACTCGCTAGGAGAATCTTACGAATCAGACAGATCATATACAAAATAGAGGCACAGAAGGAAGACTTAAGTCGTCTTCGGCAAGAATCAGAGAACAGAGCGAGTAAAGAAGAAGAGATTGAGTGACTCTGATCCGGCTAGGGAGATTGTCTTCTTCGCGGTGAATCGTCCTCTTTGGAAGCCCTTGGCGGTGAATAAGCTGCCTGATTTGTCATTGGCTTTTGGGAATGGGGATTCAAGATGAGAGTTGCATGAGTTGCTTCGAGCTCTGCCATTGCCATATGCGGCTCCTCAGCTTCCTTCTTGGTTGGGGTGGCCGAGGTATGGTTCTCAGTCTTGATGTCGGAGCACGGAGATTCCGCTATATAGAGCTCAGATGGGACTTGCCTCTTGGACTTCTTTACCGGTTGGGGTTCCCTTCTGAAGATTCCCCTGTGCAAGCATGAAATTGACTTCGATTTCACCGGTTGACTCTACCGCTACCAAGGGACAAGGACAAGGCGGCTTCCGATAAGGATGTGTTCTTTCATTGGACTTCCTCTTTCTGTGGCTACTTCCTTTTCTAAGGTAAAGGGCTCTCTCAGGCTTCGTTCGCTACCTTCGCTTCCGAGCTGCCAATCCCAATCATGGTCATGGAACTCCCTGGGAATTCACTCTATCGAGCATCCCTCTTCTCTCAGTCCAAGACCCGCTCCCATTCCCGTAACCTAACTGCCTAGCCGAAGGAATGGATTCAATCTTCACTTGATTATGGGCATTCTTATAGCTGAGATCGGGAGTTTTCTTATGTGGATAGGACGGTTGTTCAAACTGAGTTTCTATGGCATCTCTAGCTGCCTTTTCCGATGCGGATGTGGAAAGAAAGGACTCCTTCTGTTTAGGCCGCCCCAGTGGGAGCGTCAGAATTGGGATTTCGATCAGGCAGGGTAGCCCACCTTCTTTCTAGTAGCGAAGTTGCTTGCTTCTGAAGATGCGCCTTTCCGGTTCTTCAGAGTGAGGTCATGAGAATGCCTATGCTTTGCGGTCATTCCGGCTTCATCCCACATCCCATCTTCGAGCTTCCTAGCTTCGGAGCTAAGACGGAGCCAGGGAACTCAACCCGTCCATTGCCTTATTTGAAGTGGAATCAGCAGCATATTGGCATCAAAGGCCTTCATACCATTCTCTTTGGATGCTCTAGGCACTCAGCCTTTTATACGGTGGATCGGCTGAGGTCTATCGGCCTCGCCTTGTTCACCATCTTTGGATTCCGGCATAGCAGCATTCTCTATCTAAAGACAGTCTCCCCCGCTAGCTAACTCAGGAGTGAAATCCCCTTCCCTCGCCCCGAGCTACATCTTCTTTCTCGCCGATTGTTGAAGAAGGATAGCTTGGTGATTTCTCTTCGTGAGCCATTCCCGTACCATCCAATCAGGCATGGGACTCGGGCATCGAAGTACCAGGCTTTGCCGTGCCCGTGTGATTCTTCCATTCTTGATTCTCGCTACTGTCTCTGCCGCCGAATCAGAATCGATCTCTGAAGGAATGGTACTTGTTGTTGTTGGTGTTGTTTTTCCCAATCCCCTCTCCCTGGAGGGCAGCTATTCTGCTTCTTTCTTTCAGTGTCCTTCCCTAGCCCTAGCAGCAGCTTTCCCGTAGAATGACTCTGAGCTAGCTTTCCGCTGATCAAGAAGTAGGGATTGTTGATGAAGACCCCTGACCTGAGAAGGGTGATACGGTTGGTTGGCCCGCGCACATTAGCTATCGATCTTCTCTTTCTCCATAGCGAGTTCCTGGGATTCATTCTTCTATTTCGCATGGGTTGTTTAAGACTTGCTTCTGTCGCTGTTCCTACATGCGTGCGGGTGGAACCCTACCCATAGCTACATTTGACTCGCTCTATGCGCTAATGAGGACTGGAATGGCGCCTATGGGTTGAAGAAGAGTCGTGCCAATTGTTGGCTCAGGGCTTTCGGGCATCTGAGAAGGCCTTTGGCCCGTTGCCTCCCCCGTAGCTACATCTTTATCAAGCTTCTTCCGTCAGCTAACTCCGATGCCCACGCACCAAGCTACGGATCTCTCTTTCGTCCGGGCTCTGTAGCGAACTCATTGGTTTTCTTTCTTTCTTGGCTTGGCCAGTCCGCCTATCAGACCTCAGACCTCTGGGAATCGAGAAAAAATGCCCCATATCAGAATCAGAGTCGTTCCTTGACTTGAGTGCTCATCGGGGCAGCTACATCTTTCTTTCGACTCCTTGCTACCGCGCTCAAAGGACATTCTCTCTTTCTCACTTTAGGTGCCCGTCCTGGGATTCAAGATCCCATCCTTGTCCCTAGCTAGCAGGTAGTGAGTCTTAGTCAAAGTCCTATCTCAGGGTCAGTTGAAACGACCTATATCCCGACCTGTCCACCAAAGAGAATCTCTATGAACGATACATTCCGGGAGGTTCTCATCGCAAATCTCAAACACCCTGGCTGGTTCCTATGTGACTGGACTGCGAGTCCACAGACGAAGGGTCAGCTCAGCAAGCGCAAAGTCTCGAGCGAGGGAAGGGAAAGGTCGGAACCCTATTGAAGAAAGGAAAAGCTTGTTGTCCTAGCCAAGGGCTGTATAGAAAGGGGATCTTGATACCACCTGAAGGGTGGTTGAAGAATGTACCAAGGTAGCAAAAGAATAGAAGAAAAGAGAAGGCATAGCCGAGCTAATTGAGTTAGGAAGAGAAATGTGGCTAGTGGGATCTGAGTGTTCAAAACAAGATCCGGTCACAGGTAATCAGTCTGACGAAGGCAGGTTAGTTGCTATCATTCTTAGTTAGATGACTGTGATGCTTGACCTGCCGATACCAAACCAAGGAAGCTTCCTTTTGAGATAGGGTAGGCATGAGATCAACAATGCCATTGTGGTCAGTGCCAAACGGAACCTAGCAAAGAGTCTGAAGAAAGGGAGGTGGGAAATGGTCCTGATAGTGGGTCTTGGTTGGGAACTTCATATCAGTACTCAGCAAGGTGTCGTCCCATATGGAAGCAAGGTTTCCTATAGGAGTAGGGGGCGATCCGTAGCATCGCGATTGACTAATTCTTTATCTAAAGGGTAGGCGCTGTCAGAGGGAGCTAAATCAGAGTTCAGAGATTCTGTCTATCTAAAGAGCGTAAGGTCGAAGCGTCACTCTCCGTAGGCTAGGGTAGCTTCGCATTCGCACTCCGTGGGTTGCGCCACTGTTTTCCCATCTAATAGCAACAACAGCTACAGGGCTAGAGCTCTTGTCTTTTGATTCTGATTGATCAGTCCTATACCTGGGAAGAGAAATGACTGATGTGATGAAGAGCCAGTGGCTTGTTGATTGATTATGGAACTGTAATGTCAGTGGAATCTACTGAGTGAATTGACTTAGAATAGTGAGCTGAAGTCTTGAAAGGGCTTCTTTAAGGAAGGCATGAACTGGTAGTGGGAAGGAGGAAGGCTAGTTAGAAATTGCTGATGTGAGCATTGGATCTTTGACTCGGCTTGTGGTGGACCTATTAGAATAGGGTTGCAAGTCTTGAAAAGGGGTTCAAACTGGGAAGTCACATAGATCAGGAGATTCATCCGAGTGCAATGAAATAGAATAGTCTAATCTATCCCCGAGCACAGAATAGGCAACTCTCGAATCCCTTCTTACTCTTCTCGAGAGGAAGCTGGCAAAGGTAACGGATTTCCCGCAGCATTAGCTGGGGAAAGGAGCTAATCATTATACGGTTTCGAACAGATCTTCATTCCGGGATAATCACTACTCGACGAGTTAAGCGAGACAAGGCCAGTCCTAGGAGTCCCCGGAAGATAGAGGCAAGACAAACCAATCCGCTATTCTGCCTTTGTCACGAGCTGGACTGGAATCAGCGTGCTCCAGATGCGATGCATGGTCTATCAATAGCACCTAACTTATGCTAAATGGGATTGCAGAGAAAAGTCAAATAGCAATTACAGATGATTCAAGAAGTGCTACCCGCTTGAAAAGAGCTAAACCTCGTAGTTCCATCTTTGATTCTATCTCCTTGCCTATGTGAGAGAATGTCTCTAATGAACTCTTTCATTTCAATGGCATCTCTAGTTGAACTGATAGCTATCTTGCCTCAGCTCAGTTACTTTTAGAGCTACTCCGAATCCGGGGCTCTCTTTCACTCCTTATGGCATCCTTACATCGTGCAAAGTTCATTCTGAGGTGAGGAATGGAAGAAACTTTGTCAAAATCTCCCCTGGTCCTATTGAACCAGACAAAGAATACCTTGGAAAGTCATGAAGTATGGTAGCCTTTTGTCTTCTTTCTCGCCCTGAGCGAGATTTTCGTCGGGGCATTGACCCCATGGCTATTGTGCTTGTGCGTTCCTATCTCTTATGAATGAGTCAACCGGATCGTGAAGGAAGATCTTACTTTATAGAAGCTGCAGAACCAGAGTGGATCTGCTATGAATCCTCAACTTCGAACCAACTCAAGATCGAATTGAAGGCTAGGTTTATATAGGAAGGGGCGAATTCGATTAGATAAAGGCCGCTTGACTATATTAGAGAAAGAAAGGCACTTTTCCTATAGAATCAGAAGGTTCCCTTTCCTCCGATATAGGGTTTTTCTAATAGAAGAAGAGAGGAGAAATTCTAACCAAAAGCTTTTCGCGTAGTGATATATATCTAATTACACCCGGCGTATGATTCACACTCTAGCGAAAGAAAAATCAACAACACCAGTAACATCAGGAAAATCATTCCGACCCCTGACCTACGGCATGGAGCTGAAAGCCTCCGACTAGGCGAACCACCAGATCAAGCCAGACGAGAAAGAGAGAAGGAACGACAGGGCTTGTGGGTAAGGATCGAAGGGATAGGTAGCAAGCAGAGCGAGACGAGCTATTAGAGGACGACTGTGTTGGAGCCGGGAGCGTAGTGAGTGCAAGAAAGGTCTTCTTTACGGTGGGAGAGAGATTTTAGATAGACAGCGGGTTCGCTAAAAAAAGAACTTGGCTGGACCGAATAAAGGCAAATCCATAGTCAGGTCGGTGGGATCAGACCTCTTTTTCTTTCTATGCTTGTAGCACAGTAAGGCTCAGCTATCTCTTTCCTGCAACTCGACTGTTGAACAGGATGGCACGAATCCGCTCTTTGACTTAGTTAAGGAAGGAATAAATTGTTCTCTTTGCGGGCACTAGAGGAGGTAGCTTTAAGTAGGCATCTTTCCTAAGCTGTTCTTGCTAACGTCCTTAAAGGGAGAGAAGTAGCCCGAGGGAGTAAGAAATTGAATACAGAACAAGGTTAAGGAGCATGAAACTGAATTGGTATTAGTGTGGTTTGCTTTCCCTTGTGACTATGGTAGCATGGTTAAGTTAATGTAGCCTATGGCTTCGGTGGTAGCTAGGCTAAGTCTTGGCTTGGTGCTTTAGTTGTAGTAGGTGTGGAGGAAGCCTATCGAAGGAACTGACGGGGGAAGGCACAAAGGCTATAACAATAGGGAAGGTTAACTAGACTTACTCGTTAGAGCGAAATCTTGAAAGGAAGCTTACTCTTTTCTTTATCGTATGGGTCTTTAAGGAGCTCCCATAGGAAGAACTCTTACCAACACTGAACAGCTAAAGAATTTCTTTTTACGAGGCAAAGCAGAGCTTGCCCTCGCCCGATAGGCAATAAAAGGAAAGATTAGGAAAGTGTGAAGCTTATGGGCAGGAAAACGAAGGATGGGAAGATGAGAAGGAAAGGGTGAGCAACAGCTATGTCATCCGATGCATAGGCCTAGGGAATGCCAGGTTCAGCTAGCGTAGAGGCAGGTGAGGAAAGGAAGACGAATGGGCAAAAGCAATATCATAGACGTAAGCTAATCGATCGAAAGAAAGAGGCGATAAGGAGAGACCGAAGGAATGAATGAGCCGAACGGGGCCATGCCAAAGACTCAGAATATCATAGAAAGAAGTCAGGGCGCGTTCATCTGTAGGAAGCCGGAGTTGAAGGAAGAGATTGAATTCTTTCTGAGCCTGGCCCGGTCACTTCAAGGAATGAATTACCTCTTAGGTCTGGATGGCAACTATATCTTTCCGATAAAAGGCCTTTACCTTAGTCCTCTCCATTTTGCTGAATCGAAAGGATGCTCGGTCGACTGCTTCTTTGACTTTATTTCATTCTGTTTTTGCATCTCGGATCCTTGATCCGAGCTTTAGTTCTTCTGTATAATATCCAGTAAGGGGCGCCAATTCCACCTTGAAAGTTGAACGCTACATTCTCGATTCCCTAACCTGTCTTTTTCGCCTCAATCACATGAAGGGGGTGCTCGTCGCTTAACACCAGGGGAGCTACTTCTGTACGTAAGTAATTCTGTTGTTTTCTCGAATGTTGCTGGTGCGGAGGCTCAGTCTTCATCTCCCTCTGCGTGGTTCAGTCCAACTTGACTTTCCCTGGGCCTTCTTTCACTTTAACACTTTGGGTCTGGAGCGGTTCCGTTTCGAAAATGACTTGCTTTGTGTGAGTTCACATTCTTCTTAAGTAGTTTTTTGATAGTGACTCAGATCATCAGATCAGGTCCGGTGCTGTTCAAGAAAGAGTGCCTAAGACGCTGGGCAGCTAAGCTGTCTGAAATGAATTACTTGTTCAAGCGGGTGGTGACGAATGAAAGCTTCTTGTTCAGCCTTAGAGGTGTTGATTCTACGAGATGGATGCCCAGTTCGTTTGTTCTCTCCCAAGTACATAATTTTACATAGTCCCAGGAGATGGGAAATTGTTTTGGGATGGTTCAGCTTATATTCTATATTACCTCTTGCTTTGCAGACTCTTCTTCATTCGAAAGCCTTATGAAAGAGGAAGAAACTTTACAGCTAAGGAAAGAGTTCAAGCGATTAGCCCCAGACAGAGTTTTTTCAACTAAGTTCTTCAACTCGTTGCCTTTCCACTAAACTCTTCATCCGCCCGTTCCCCAAGGGTAGTTGCCGTAGGGCCAGTTTACGTAGCGTAAGGAAGGACTTTTTTTATTAATATTAATAGGGGTCCCTTTATCATTGCTGCTTCCTTGGTTGCTGCCCATCCTTCCCCGAATCGATGGATGAGGCATTAACGGAAATGCCCAATTGAAAGACTTTTTGGTTGGCTTATGACCTCGCACCATTAGATCGAATAGGTATGTGTTCAGTTCTAGGGAGTACCGATAGGCAGCCCCCAAAAGAGAAACTTCCCTAGACAATGAATTCGCTTAGGATGCTTTTCTTGAATATCCCACGACTTCCTTCCCTTGGGGACTTGTGACCTTTCCAAGGATTATTGTCTTATTTCAGACGCGGAAGATGGCAATGAGAAAGAAAGAAAAGACGTAGTCAAGGGCGCCCTTTTCCTAGCTTCGGATGCAGCATTAGCCATAAAGGGCCTTTCAAGGCCTTGACATCGTTCTCAAAGGATAGAGGTCAGTTGCACAACTTCATCAGACCTTTTGCCCTCTTAAATGCTTGACTATAGAATCATGCTCTTGAAGACGCTGATCGGACTTCTTACTCCTTTAGCTCCCGAAAGGAAAGCAGAGTACCGGGCATTGACACCCCGTCTACATTTTTCCTTACTATAGGAATTGGAATCGGCTTTTGACCGATAACTATATTATCATGTTCTTTCAGACACTTCAGATGCCAATGCCAAAAAAAGAAATCTGAAATCTCTTACTCTTATTGGCAAAGAGAAAAATCGACACCTTTGCCTATATTAAATAAAGTGGCCTTTTGCCTATAGAATCAGTTACGGGGAAGAAGCTCGACTGTAAGGAGAGGAGTGAATCCAATGCTTCCGCTAGAGCTTCTTACCCTTAACTGTATCGGGTTGTTCCCCTAAAGAGTATATTTCATAAAGGGAGAAGCGAAAGGCCTCTAGATCGAATAAAGATTGAAAGGCAGAGGTCAAAATCAAAATAAAAACACAGAAAAAGGTACTAGCTCTTCGGAAGCCATCATCCCATGGCTTCCTTGATCTAGCGAGTGGTCCCTACGCTTCAGAAGCTATAGCCAATAGCTTCCTTGCTCCGTCAGGCTTTCGCTTGCAACCTCGGGAGTCTTTCCCAATCTCTATCATTAAACACCACTAGATCGATACACTTCGTAGTCCATCCTCTTGTTTTGTCTTGTTTGATTCTTTTCCTATCCTCCGGAGCAGTAGGAACGTTAACTATTAGGATTAGGACTTTATTTGTTTCTTTTTTTATCCCCTTCCTTTCTTCTTTGAATTAGAGAATAGAAAGGGTTAGTAACAGCGCCGCAACCAATAACATTTACACAGGAGGATACATCTGGAATCAAAATTCCACATGTGGAGCCCCTATATACATCACGGTTTTTAAGGATGGATTTGAGATCCACAAAGTGGTGCTGATCGACAATAGGGCTTGCTTACTAGTACGCAACTAAAGAAAGGCTTTTTCAACTGAAAAAAGTCCGGTCTATTATTGATATCGAATTGCATGGCCAGTAGAAGCAGTGGAACATACCAGCACGGGCATCATTCCATCAGTCTCAGTGCATTAGTTCTTTTGCAAGCTAGCTACGTTACCCGCTATCATATCTGGGCACCCAACACCTGCACCCCGCTTCGCTACAACTACGTGATATACGGACAGACGATACAGAGAACCAAGACCCAGCTTCCGAACAACTACTACGACTACGATGACAACTTCGCTTAGCCCATGAAAGAGACTACTCTTTTGAAAGCCCCTCGCCTGGCTTTTCTTAGTCCTTTCCCGCATTTCATTGAAAATTGGATCTTCCTTTGCTCTTTCTGGCTTAGTCGTTTAAAGAGATAAGATAAAAGAAGAGTGCTACGAGCTCCTAAGCCCCGGGGCAGGAGACCAAAAGTGGTAGAACGAAGAAGGTCGCCCTTGCTATTATTATTATATTAAATAATAAATAAAGTTGACTGACCTAGGCCCATAGGATGCTAAAGGATGCAGCTAAGCGGCCCTGGCCCTATACGAAGGCTTGTTGCCACTTTTCTACGAAGAAAGAAATCCAGCTAAGGCTATTTCCGGGGGAAATGCTTTACTAAAGGTCGCCCTTTCCTAGGCTGAAGATGCCACGTAAACGAAACCCCAAAGCGAAGGATAAAGACCTGCTGCCACTATTTAAGGAGTCGAAGTGACTGGCCTTTCTCTTATTATACGATAATGCAGCGCAAGGAAGAATTCGTATGCGCTTTCGGCCCTCGAAAGAAAGGGATTGCTGACATGAGGTCAGTGGTCACAAGGAAGAAGCATATCCAAGTCCAAGTTTTGGGTACTCGGCCTGTAGATTGGCTATAGCTTGCCCCAACCCCCAGCTTGACAGATTATCTTTGTGTTCAGCTTCTGGTAGGGGCTGGAAAGGATGCTAATACCCCCTAGGCTTCGTCACCACCTGAGCTTGCTGACATAACTACTTCCCTAAATCTAGCTCTTGACGGTGCCCTTGCTGAACCACCTAAAGGAAAGCCTGATAAAGGTGGTAAAGGAGCATCAGTAATATTAGTAGCTACGCCCTCGCTAGTAGTTATCATTAAGAGGTCACTCTACTACTAGAAACTATATACTACATTTCTACTTCTGAATGGTCCCTAGTTCGCCTAGCTTTCACGTGTCGACTGCTTTCTCTTTACTTTACCTTCTGACTTTCTCTTTTCGGCATAAGCTCTTGCCACTGAAGAAGCTGGTTCACTCCTCCAATCAAGTGGTCAAGCCTGCCAATCCCTGAGAACCCGACAACTCGGCTAGCCCGGATCCATCTCATAGGCTTCTTTGGTGGCTTTCCCCCTTCGCTACTTTCTTAAGATTGAAATGGAAGTCAAGGAACCTATAGACAAAACGCTGGTTTGGCTCATCTAGATTCAAATCTTTCATTGGCAGCCCAATTGAAGAGCCAAAAACAAGCAAAGCGAGCAAGTTTGGAAAGGAGGGACTCATTCCACCGGATTGCTGAAATCGCTCAATTGAAGCCAAACCGGGTTACTCGATAGAGTCTATTGAGATGCCAGTCAACGGTTGGCAGGGCTTGTTATGCCCAAAACAAGGCTTTTGATAAAGGATTCTCGTAAGAATTGGCATTTTGCCTTGCCTTTCCTAGAGGTCGAAATCCCTAGCCAAGCGGATCCAACTCGGATTTGACTTCATCTCCAACCCCAGAACCAAAAACCTCCCTTGAGCTTGGTCATCCCAGATGAGCTGAGCTACGAAGTTTGGCATTCGTGAGGACGCTGCCCTGTCAGAAAGGGTCATTTGAGAATTGGGTCACCGCGGCTGAGCTTCAATCGAAATAGTGATTATTTGGACAGGTTTGCTTATCCAACCCTCGAGTTTAAGGTATCTCATTAGGTCCGGCCCTAAAACGCCTAAACAAAACTCGGCCTTGCTTGCAACAAGGAACCTAGACAGAAGAAAGGAATCGTAGCCTTCAAGCTGACGTCTGAATATCTCATTCATAATCCGACGAGTAAAATGAGAAAGGGGCGCTTTCATAGCTATAGCTTGCTGCGTCAACTGGCCCTTCGTCATCCTTTCTGTGAGGTAGCTTGTCTCCTCCAGCTTGTCTGGTTAATGGGGCTCTCTATTTAAAGATTCAAGAAGTCACTCCGCTTTCTGGGATGGAGAAGTTTCCCTATCTTTGATTTATTCGCCCTACGTGATCATCTACTTTCTTCCAGTGGAGAAAGGACAGACCCCCCGTCTAGTCGAATAAGTAAAAGCGATTTTGGTCACAGAAATGGGAAAGACAAAAGCAAATCTGAAATCTTAGCCTTCATTCACTGATAGCGTGGTCAGGCTCGGGCTCGCTTCCGCACAGGCTCGCTTTTCTTCTCCAGTAGCATCTTCTGAATATGCTTATGTGTGGGATGCTGTTCTATATCTTGATTCGGAAAGATCACTTTCAGAACGGATGCATCTAAAGCTCTCGCTTTCAGAGCAAGGAAAAGGAACTCTACCCAACAGGAGCTCGAAACAGCCGATAAGGGCTTCACAACGAGTCCATCGAAACGAAGCTAATTCTATTCTAGTAGTAGCACTGATTGCCACTTATGCCTTCTTAGCCGTGTCGTGAAAGTCCTTTGCTCAAGCCAAAAGGGATCAAGGAAGTACGAGCTAGTAAGATGGTTAGACCCCCAGAGAAAGTACCTATACAACAATATCTATTGTCCATACAAAGACTTGAGGTGACTAGCCTTAGCTAACAGCAGAGGTATTCTCTTTGCACTTGCTCCAGACTATCTTGCTTGGATCACCGCTACCTCACTCCCTATCCGATTCTTCTCCTCAGGATATTCTATCGGCTTATTCTCCGACAATAGATATTCGCAGTATCCCCGTTACAAAGGAACTAGTCTTAGGACACTTGAAGAGGCAGAATAACAAGCAGAAGCAGGCAAAAGGCTCAAAGCCGAGGAAAAAGAGAAGAAAGAATCCCAACATCGGTGTCTGCCAGGGTATTGCTTTTCGCGGTCTCAGTAGGATTGTGAAAACCTTGCTCCGATATGAGTTGAGAAGTATCTAGGGAAGTCCCCTATAATATAAAGCTAGTCCCGTTCCACTCTTCTCTCAATGTCAGTGCTTGGAGATCGGGTACAGCGGGATCACTTTTCAGCTTGTTAGTCTGCTATCGCTTCCTCGGATGCCATGATAGTTGATATAGTTGATGTAGTATAATCTCCTGCTTTTGCCTAAGCATCCGCCATCGAAGAGTTTGCAGTCGGAGGAGTCTGCCATTGCTGAATCGCTCGCTGACGCCTCAACAGATGCTCTTGCTGAGCCCTTCTTAGATAAAAGTTTACTTTGGTCTATCTTTCTCCGCCTTAATGGGCTCTCTGCTTGAGAGTAAAGGCCTTCCGCGCCACAAGGACAAGTGGCAACTAGGTGAATTGGGAAGAAGCCACCTCTGGCGTAAAGAAAGGGGGGTAGTAGTTAGACTTATTTATTAGCTTAAGGGCCGCCAATGGCTATTTCATATCTCGCTGTTGATGGATCTTCTGCTCCTGCTGTCGAAGAATCCGCTCTTGCGGATCCGGGTTCTCTTGCTCAATCGTCCATAAACATAAATAAAAAAGTTGGCTTACCGGAAGTTTAAGCTGAGTTGGGGAAGTTCCCTAAATCCAATGCCAAATACTTCTGCTTTGGCACGTTAAGCCAATCAACGTGATGGGTAGGAGCTTAACCCATCGTTTGGCATCCCAATGATGGGGTTCTTCTATCTGTGGGAGCTACTAAGTTACATTACAATCATTGAATTGAACCGGGAGTCCCTTTGTTATAAAGATATCGTACTCACCCCTTTTTAGATAAATTTAGATAAAGTGAAGCGCGCAAAGAGAACAAACAAGATGGTGAGAGCGACGTGGGGCACTCCTCTTTACCCATAATTTGATAATTCGCAGTATGGTTGAACCCGGGACCGGATCCACAGGCGTTGGAACTACTCTCAGGACTCTCTCCCTTTTAGCGCCGGCAGGAGATATATTTTATAAATTGACTATATTTATTGATTGGAAAGAAGGAAGTTTCTCTCCTTAGATTCCCAGATATAGAAATAGAAAACTCTCCTCTATCTAGTATTCAATCCGAGTCCTATGTGACTAGGGACGGCCACCGCCCTCTTTCGTGGGAATACTTTTGACTCAATCTCTATTCACGTAAGAAGAAGGACGCCATCTTTAATATTGAGGAGGCTCTTACCTAGACCTACTATCAGGCTATGGTGAGATCGAGCAAAGAAGATACAGTAAGATTATAGTATTCTTTCCCTTTCCCCAGCAGCTGAGAAGGCCATGACGAGACTACGATATAGACCAGGATCTATCAGCCGCTTGGTGACGGTCAATAAATAGGAAAAAGGGCGCTGCCTCATCTTCTGACTGGCCAACGGGGAATACTCTGACTCTGAACTGGCGCTAGCCCCGGGCATGGATTCGGGGGACAAGTCTAATTCATCAACAACTGGGCTTACCGACTCTACTGAAACTGCACTTCCTGAAGCTGATGGAAGTACGCTCAGATGAAGAAGTCCCGGTTCCGCTATTCTTTTATTCTTTCAGGGAAAGGTAGTTCGGCGGAAAGGAATCGGAGATAAAAGAGCTCTCGTTCCAGCAGCTTTGGCCTGTCCCAGAGGTGAAGGAGTGGAAAGGGGCAAGCGGCATCTAACAGGAGCGCAGAGGGATTCTTTTCATGACCCCAACAAGGGGCTCCCTCTTAGGTCCACAAGCAGCTCCCCTATTGGACTTTTCTCTTAAGTAAGGGTCGAGACCACCTCTAGTTATAATCAATCAGGGCGGGGTTCACAGAAAGGACTTAAAGCGGTATCGCCGCTGCCGTCACTCTCCTAGAGACCACAAGACGGCGGCTATCGTTGGTCTATATTCAAGAAGCGGAATGCTGGGATAGGACGACCTATCTGTGTATAGATCCAACGCCGGTAATAGAACGATCAAAGCCGGCTGCTAAACTCCGAAAGTCGCAAACCTGTCTGTCCTGTTGGGAAGGCAGGACGAGAACTATAGTATTGCAGTGCTCCTTTTCCCTCTATAAAATGCTATCGACGAAACAGAAAATATCAGCATGAAGAGGTTAGCTGTGAAAGAGGCATTCATTTCTTCATTCATATTCATAGGTTAGTATACTAAAAAAAATCTGGAAGCAGAGTGGTGAACCGCTTCGCCTATCTGGCCATCGGCAGAGCCCTGGACCCAAGCAAATATAAAATTTATAAGGCCTCGTGCCGAGATAGCCTTCTTCCAACAGGGAAGAAAGCAGATAGCAGTTTCTTTACTCATGTGGCACACGAAAAGTCAGGATTATGCCAAGGTCAAGGAAGGGCATTTTCTACTCAATCGGAAATGAGTTAGAGTTCAAGGTCCGGCTATCTCGTTAATCGGTATAGCTTTTTCTTTCATTGGTACTACTCCGATTCAATTCCTTCGAAACCGAAGAGACAGAGTATCAGTTGATGCCAATTCTTCTCCGCTTCCACTGGATTACTTATGATTGAATAGTTCACTGGTCCACTGGGCAAGGGCCTACGACATAAGGCTCCTCCTACGAACCTAAGGAATAGAGTTCTGCATCGGGTCTTTCTTCCTAGTTACCTTTCAAAAGCGGATAACCACCGGAGCGATAGGCACCTTCTATTCAAAAAATGTATGCTGCTTTTCTCTCCTTAAAGAAGGAGGTGATTGAGGCAGTACGGTAAGAACCTCTCCTTTAGAGCTACCTGCATTAGTTATTATAATTCTAGCAGGGCTTATTCCTTCAACACCAGCTAGGGCATTGATCCCTATAAATTAAGGAACCTAGCCTTTGCTAAGCGTGAACTTCCGCTATTTCCAATACCAAGCGCTGAACATATCTATTCTCTGAACCAGAACCAGATAGAATATCTACTAAGAGGATAACTAGATAGATGGAACAATGATTGACCTTTTAAAGGACTCTTGACGAGTATAAGACAATGATGTTTCATACTAGGAACCAGTATAATACGGAGAACGATAGGAAGTCTATTTTCTAGGAGCTAAGGGGTCATCGGATTGATTGATAGGGTTGTTCTGTTCTACACCGAAGAGATAGCACGAAAGAAGCCACCACGTCATGTACACTCACTCTCCGAAGCCTTATTTCTTTGACTTCGAATAAGGATTGCAAGTGGATTGCCAGAGTTAGCTTTGATAGTCTAGCTCAAAAGTGAATTTAGATAGTGCCCCTTGTTAGCTGTCGCAGGAAGTGAAGCAAACTCGACCAAAGGAAAAGTCTGTTCCTGCTTCGTTTTCTGTTCCCGATTCAATCTTCACCTTTCCTGAATGAAGAAAGAGAGTGAAAGAGAAGATATCAGTGCAATAGGTACAGAGGGGAGAGAAACAGTCTTCGTTCGCTTCGGCAGAAGAAAGCCGAGAAAACAAATAGGAAGAGCACTATGCAAGCTTATAATTAAGTCAATATATAGAAGCTATCACCACCTCGAGCAGTCAAACAAAGTCGTTATGGCTATGTTACTAACATAGACAACTATGAATGGTATTCATTGACAGGAGTGACCGCTTTCTAGTCGTAGTTGGTACCGCCCCTGTTCACTTCAGCATGCAAGGAAAACCTTCGGGAAGAATCCAAGTTTTTCTCCTCTGCAAAGCTATCAATGCTTTATTCACGATCTTTAGCAGTCGATCGTTCATTCTCCCTCCCCAGTGGTTTTCGAAAGCTCGACATGAAAGAATAAAGAAAATAGGAAAAAAAAGTACGGGGATCCCATTCCTTAGTCAGGACCAGGGCTTCCTCGTGAGCCATAGTTCTAGTGTAAGCATATAAATTAGCCTTATCCGAACCGAACCCATCTTACCAAGTCGAGCCCTTTCTGGTTACAGGGAAATAAAGAGAAAGAATCGAGTCACCGATAGCGCATCTCTATAGATCCCAAGGAATTCGCGTATAATAGATCTAGACTCAATTATGGATCTTGTCTTTCGACCTATCAAAAGTCGGACAGACAATTACATATATAAGAGAGATGCGCACAATCTCGCTTTGAGATGACACGCCCAAATGAAAAGACTCCCATGCCTTTCTTGGTGTAAGAGCCTTCCCTGTCTCGTTTATTGGGCTAAGGTGCAATTACCTTGAGATTCAGTGCGCTAACACTCTTATAAGAAAAGAAAGGAACGAAGTCGCATCTACCTTTAGGACTGATTGCAGTGCTTTCCTCTGGGGTCTCAACTACTTTAGCATCCCCTACTTGAGAAAGGAGTGCTGCAAAGCTCCTTAAGGTTAAGTTAGCAACTAGGTCTCCCTTTATGTTAGAATGGTAGCTTCCTAACCCCGGCTGGTATGGATCTCTATTCCGAGCTACCTCCAGATCACCTCTGGGTTCACGCCTTCCCGGTAAGAGAACTTTAGCTAGAGCGCCATAGCCCCCAGATCTGTTGTAGGCAAGGCAATTAGATCTGTAGCGGGATCTTCCCCTCCCTTCAAGAACTGGGAACCAGGTTGTAAAGCTCATTCCCGGTCTTGCAACTTGGTCATTTGATCGATTTCCTTGTAAATTCCTAAGCATGAGAGGAAGGAACCGCTTCTCTGAGCCCCCGCTTTTGGGGGGCGGGAGACGCTATGCCAGATAGGGCGCCTCAAATCTTCGAAAAATCACACGCAGAGGGATTGTGGAAAGGCCTGTAGATGTGCTGTGCCCCTTTTGGGGAGAAATTCCTCAAAGCCCGGTCCGGATAAGCTAACTCTTCCTTTTGAGCTAGGGCCAACCGCTATGAGCTGAAAACCCTGCTCTTGACTTCTCCTTTTTAAGAAAAGGTTCTATGGCTCTTGTGCTAGAATTGCTTTTGGGAGCTCAATGAAAATTATCGTAGTGTAGTTACAGTCAACACAGTAGCTTTAACGTGAGCAGCGCTTCGCTCCTTATCTTATCTTATCTTATATAGGCTATACACCGTGCTGAATGAAAAAGTTTCCCCATTCCCATTTCATTTGTAAGGACAACCCTTACCTCCTCTCTTCCAACTAGAATGCTTTTATTTGAGGCGTTCTGGTTTTGCTTATGCACACCGGGCTGCTTAGTCGGAATAGGCAAGCGGTGTGCTAGAGTGATGGATATCTAATTTTTTTATGAAGCATCAGCTGAACATTTACCAATATGGGTCGCAGTTGGATCCAACCGGTCCCACTCGTTATTCACCCAGCGATTGGATTGAGATTTCCTTTTCGGAATCTTCTCCATCTGAATGAAGTTGTCAGAACTGCCACCATCGAGAAGAATGCGCACGGTGGTGCCTGCAATCGACCCAGAAGTACATTTGCCAGAAGTGCCATGATAAGCTTGTAATGACAAATGATGCAAAGTTGGAGAATCATCCGACGGAAGATCCGGTGGAACAGGTTCGGCGACAACAGAGGAGGAAAGATCGCCATCCGGTTCATCCACCTGCAGAATCATGTATTGGCGATTCGGACATTTGTGCTTCCACGAGAATTTATCGTCGCAAGTAAAGCACAACCCCTTTTCCCGTCGCAGTTGCATTTCTGCTGCCGACAATTTCTTCACTGGTGGCAGAGGCTTAGTTGGAGGAGACGGAAGGTAAAGCAAAAGAACTGGAAAGCTGGGTGGACTTCATAGCCCGGTCACTCCGAATATGCTAGTCGAGATGTCTCGAATGCGAATGGACTAGATGCCTGAACCTCGGTCAACTAAGTTGTAGTATCCATCATGTTCACTAGGCCCTTCCCGCTTTGCAAACAATCTCTTGGTGCTGTTAGGAAGCGAGGCACACCTTTCTCCTCCCAATGGGCCGGTGCCTTCTATATATAATGAATCTCCCCTGTTTTGGGGCGATCCAGTAATAAAGAATATCCTGCTCGCAGGCCCAGGCCGCCAAAGCCGGCTTGACACGACACCGATTCCCAGATCAGGCCATATCTGATACCGGTTGGACATATTCATTAGTGAAGGACCAGGCCCATGCCAGCACATGGCACTGATAGAAAGATATATGTTGAAGAAGGATTTTCCCTATCATCGCTGGCGAATTCCGTCACCCACTTTAGCTTCGTGTGCATAGCCTTCCTTTTGCCTTCGGGAGAATAGATGTCTAATGAACTTCCCCTAGAAAGACTTGGGAACCCCATGTATAAATCTTTCTCTAAACGCAAGAGCTAACTATCTATCCTATCCGTAGGAGCAGTATCTAAAGAAAGTCCCTTAGGGGTGTACATTAGAAGATCCCGACTCTTTCCTAAGCAGATGCTCTGCAGCGTCCACGTGACTCATACCTAGTCTCCAT